>NW_026921334.1:0-18943 GCF_032062105.1 Saccostrea cuccullata
CCCCCACGCGTTGCTACCAAACAATTAGAATTCTACTAATTCTTTATGCGGCTTTTACCTTTATATGTAAGTTACACATATGTGTAAGCATCTTCGCTAGCCAAGGGTTTCTGATACGCTTCTCTCCTCATAAACCCTTGGCCTACGGTGAAATCAAAAGACGGGATTGTTTTCCGTCACGTGATCTCGAGTCTATCAGGTACGCACAGATTGCGTCATCGCCAGAAATAAAGACACGTGTTAAAAAAAATTAAATCAAAGTTTTTCAAGAATAATTAAGAAGCAATAATTGAGTTATGTTTATTCATTATTTATAGAACAAATCTGAAGCTTCAACATGTTCAATATAGATTCTTAATCACATATTTAGAAGATATTGGATGACACCGCGGCTATTCATAGAATTGAATGTTATCTTACGGATCGTTGTTTACTTGCGTTTTTCATTTCCGAGATTAAAAAGGGGAAGATGTATCCCAAACGCAAATATCGTCATTTACAAAAAACAATTGCTGATTGGTCGACCTGGGTGTACTGAAATCCAATCAGAACTCTGGTAAAAAAAAGTCCCGATTTCTATGAACACCGTAGGCCAAGGGTTTATGAGGAGAGTAGCGTATCAGAAATCCTTGGCTAGCGAAGATGATGTGTAAGTGAAATATTACATATATATCGCCCAAAAAGTTATATTCGGGGATGTTTCATTCTCTTACAAATAAGATGGTGATTATTCTGTTCGTTTGCTTTTGAATTGGTTACTATCATTTTGAACTCAACACCTCGTCAAGGGCGTAAATATTGAAAATTTGTACATATAAAACGTTTTTATCTACAATTCTCAGCATTTTCAGCTCTTATATTGTCGTAAACTTTGGATTTTGTTGTTGTTGTGATTTAACACCATTCAAGTACGAGACGCGACTATATTTAGTAATGTCAGTATTGAAATTCTCCATATTCAATAGTAGTTTAGAAAATAAAAGAATATTAAATTTTAAAACAATCCCTCAGCTGTTTAAAATATATTTACATGATACATGAATTTACGAGTAAAATTTCTAAATAAACTTATGTCATATAAATCTTTTTTTAGCTCACCTGAACCGAAGGCTCAGGTGAGTTTTTCTGATCAAAATTTGTCCGTCGTCTGTCGTCGTTGTAAACTTTACACATTTTCATCTTCTTCTCAAGAACCACTGGGCCAATTTCAACCAAACTTGCCACAAAGTATTCTTGGGTAAAGGGGATTCAAGTTTGTTCAAATGAAGGGCCAAGCCCTCTTCCAAGGGGAGATAATTATGAATTAATGAAAAAATAATGGTATCATTTAAAAATCTTCTTCTCCAGAACCACTGGGCCAGGAAAGATGAAACTCATGTGGAAGCATCCTCAGGTAGTGTAGATTCAAATTTGTTCAAATCAGGACCCTCGGGGGTAGGGCGGGGCCGCAGGGCTGATCAAAGATTTACATAGGAATTTTTTTAAAAATCTTCTTCTCCAGAACCACTGGGCCAGGAAAGATGAAACTCATGTGGAAGGATCCTCAGGTGGTGTAGATTCAAGTTTGTTCAAATCATGACCCCCGGGGTAGGGCGGGGCTACAATGGCTTATCAAAGGTTTACATAGGAATATATAAGGAAATCTTTAAAAAATCTTCTTCTCCAGAACCATTGGGCCAGGAAAGATGAAACTCATGTGAAAGCATCGTCAGGTAGTGTAGATTCAATTTTGTTCAAATCATGACCCTCGGGGGTAGGGCGGGGCCGCAGTGGCTGATCAAAAGTTTACATAGGAATATATAGGGAAAATCTTCTTCTCCAGAACCGCTGGGCTAGGAAAGATGAAACTCATGTGGAAGTATCCTCAGGTAGTTTAGATTCAATTTTGTTCAAATCATGACCCCTGGGGGTAGGGCGAGGCCACAATGGCTGATCAAAGTTTCACATAGGAATATGTAGGAAAAATCTTTAAAACTTTTCTTCTCAAGTATGGCAAAATTATACATGTATGCTTTATTGATATAGTGACATTCTCAAGTAATAAAAGATTCAAATAGCCCCCATCCCCCAACAACTAAATTTTTCAATACATCTACAAAATAAATGCAATATTGGAGCTTTAACACGAAGTTGCACATACCTCAAATGGCTTTCTTTTTTGTAATTTCAAACTTATATATATAGATTTTTATTAAATAAATAAAATCATGATTTATCAGACAATATCACAAAACTTTTTATTCCAAGGGTATGACTTTACTTTTCTTCCGAAACATAAACTTAAAAGAGTTATAGTCTTTAAAAAGAAGATTAGTTAAATTTGATTAACTAATTTATTTTCCGAGCAAATCTGACAAAATTATTTTTTGTTTTAAGTGTACAAAAATATGTCCCAATCATTAATTCATATTAAAATATAAAGTCAGAATGTATATTCGAACATTCTTTGATATTGCTTGATTATATTCGGTTACCGAGTTTCCTGTTTTAAGATTTTCCCTATCGAATGTATTGTGTTTTGAATGACTTATTAATAATTTTTTTCTTTTCTTTCAGTCGGTTTCTTTCTATTTTTGGGAGTTAAAACAGGATATGGCCTGACCCCATGTTGGAACTACACACTAGCAATGTTGATAATAAGCACAATTTTCATGCTTGTGGATTTTTTCTACTTATTGTACAGAAGTATAAGACAAGGTTGCTTTCCAGCAAATGATCCTAACCAAGCAACGGGTCATCAGGTGAACTGGGCGAATCAAGGTGTTTCAGTAATTCTGTCACAAAAAGGAATGCCTGATCAATTACCCTACCCACCACAGTCAAGAAATACTGAACTACCGATGTCTGATATTCCTAAAGCTCCCAATGCTACCATTAATTATCAGAAATAATTGATTGAATATTTGCAAAAGTTGCTATCTAGTAAGATGGTAATTGTAAAAGAAGCATTTTATACTGTCAAAGAAGAATTAAATAAAGCAACAATCAGTAGATTTTGTCTTCTTTGAGTTTATTCAATGAACGAGATGGTATTGTGTTTTTAAGATAGTTTTCAATTTTTTTTAACTATTCATATAGTATTGTTTTATCAACTTGTTTGCCTTGAATGGTCCGTCTATCTGCGCCTTACTTAATGCTCATGGAGGATGTTACCGGTCAAAGGGGAGGCCAACTCCTCTTAGGTACCTGACCACACCTCTGGAATTTCCATGTATCTGTGCTTTATTCCTTCATTAGATGTGTTTTGTTTAAAGTTTTTTTTTTTAGATCGACCACTGTTGTTATCTTTCCTTATTATAATTAAAATCGAAATTGTATATTTAATTTTCAGCCATCATGTGAAGTTTTATTTTAAAATATATATATATTTCAAATGAAAAATATAAGACATTTACCGAATTCATTTAATCTTTTTTTTTTTTTTTTTGAAAAACCATACTAAAATTAAACAAAAAATATAACAATTGCGCAACACTGATACAGTGAGAATATATGAATGTGCATACGTATCAAAGTTTTAAAAAGTTTTAACTATTACAATTCTGCTTAAAACGCAAAAGAAACATAGTCACCTGGGTTAGTACCTATGGTATCTTTTTTAGTGTTTCCATTTCTCTAGAGCAATATGCTTACAAACAACCATACGTCCACCCAATCTTATTAACAGTATATCAAAGTTCCTGAAGATTTATGTTTTTGAAGTCAAGCATCATTGTCAAAAAGATAGTATGAAGAAGGTCTTCTGTTTGAAGATTTTTTTAAAATAGATGCTTCACGCCTTTTCCTTGCCAATCTTTTTGTCTTTCGAGATGTCCTCCACTTTGTCTATTGTGGTGTCATTGTAACGGTTATTGTGGTTGTTAGATACAGCAGCCACCACTGCTAGAGCCTACATAAATAATAAAGAGATGTGTTAGATATACACATAACACGTGGTTTATGTATTTATTTTCATAAATGTCGATAGCTATGCCGATTGTCACTGAACGCCACAATGAATTTTCCCCCACACATCACAAAGTTGAAAGTGATTTGAAAGTCGGGCATCAGACCCGAGGAACATTCAAGTAGGCTGGCCAAGGATAGACAATTAAGAGCGGGGGATTTTTTTGTGCCCTACACACCAAAGGGTGTAAAGGACATAGATGAAGAGATGTCAAGATTACAAGTACAGAGTACAGTCCCGTAGGAAGCAATTTCAAAGGCCCTTAAACTAAGCATCTGATTAGTAGAATTCATTTAATGTCCCTTAAACTCAAAAATAGAATAGCATATAGTTTTGATCTGTCGGCGCGTCTGTCTGTTTATTCGCAAAAACTTGAAACTTCAATGCTCATTACTTTGAGTTATAGCAATAAGATGTTTTAAACATGTAATTTTATTTCAAGCAAAGTGATCTTTTTCGGGGTGATAGGGGGAGGGGGCATATTTAACCTCTTGACCTTGGAATTTGACCCACTTTAAAAAAAAATTCTCAAACTTTAATTAACATATACCTTAGCGGTAATATTTGAACTGCTGGTCATAGAGCTTTCATACTTCACATGTATATTTCATTGTGATGAGACATTTACTTGGGTACAGAGTCTTCTTTACCTTTTGACCCTGATTTTGGAATTTCTTCTACTTTTGAAAAATTTACATTGGGTATAACCTTCGTACAGTGAGTGTCAGGGGGCTCGATATTTCACAGGGGTATTTCTTGTGACAAGGTCATTCTTGCAAGTGATTAATGACAATTTTGACCCTTTAATCTTAATCGTGGAGTTTGGCCTACTTTGAAAAAAAACTACGCCATAACGTTAAATACTGTAGTTAGTGGTAGTACTTTTATATTTTATATGTGTATTTATTGTGACAAAACCTTCCCTTGAATACTATATTTTTTACCCTTTGACCTTAAAGTTTGGCCTACTTTTGAAAAGCTTTGACCTTTGCCGTAACTGCTGTTGCTAGAAAATTTATATTTTACATGAAGGCCTATAGTCCTTATGATAAGAACATTCCATTGGCATCATTTTACTTTGATTTAGACTCTTTGAACTTGAGATATACTAGAGGTTGAATTTCTTTTTAAAAATATTTTCAAGGCTGGCACAGCGTACTAGGAATTTATGTATCACAATTTTTGTTCTTGTGAAATAGTTTTCTTTTGGGTACCACAATACCTTGGAGTTGTACTTGCATTTGAGAAACTTTAACCTTCCATCATTTGTTGTACTAGGACATCAACATGTAAAAAAGGCTCTTGTTTTCTGGGTAACTGTAAAATTGTCTTAATATAAAAACAGAACTTGAATAAAAACTTTACATTCCACGTTTTCACTAAAAGAAGAGATATTTATTTGGTTCTGTTTGGTTTTGTCTGGGCATGCTCTTCCTTTTCCTAAAGCTGAGGACACAGATTTTCTGAATTGCCTGCCAGGGTTATTATAATACTTTTCTAGCATTATCTGCATAGTAATGTTTTTGATATTTCTTTTTTAAAGTATATACTTTATAAAATTAATGCTGACTTCTAATGATAATAAATTCTTTGTCAAAATAACTAAGAGTGTAGTTTCTACATTTTGTTTAAAAGTTCTTTTTAAATGGTTTTACCTCAATCACCATGACAGTAATTCCGACGGCGATGAAAACGATATAGTAGGCACTAAGAGAATTATAAACTGCATCATAACAACCCTGAAAAACGTAGCAAAAATAAAATTTAAAACAAACTATTTCTAACTTTTGTAACAACTTATTTTTAACTCTCTTTGAAAAATCCGAAATTAGTTGTTGATTTTTAGACATGAGTTGGAAAAATACAGAAATCAAATATGATACAAAGTAAGCTTTTTGAAGATTAACATATACCGTCGTATGATAACCGGAAGTGACACTGTCCGTGCATGCTGTGTTCGTGTATGTTGAGTACGTTGATTCTGTGACTCCAGTACAACAGAATGTTGGGATTTCTTTACTTCCGGCGGCACCGGATGTTATCCAGGCTGACGTGTCAAAATCATTTGTAGTTCCAGTGACAGCATTCACTGCACAGCAAGACATCTGAAACCAACAAAGTTCTAAATATATTACAATATTGTAATAGTAACAAAGGTACTGGTTCACTTTCAACTTAAATTATGTCTATATAATTATAATAAACTTGTTTCTCTGAAAATAAACACTTGCAGAGAATTACAAAAAAATATCTAAGAAAAGTGAAATAAATGCTTTTTTGGTCTTACAATAAAAATGTGTACATACAAAAACTTATGTTTTTTTTTTTGTTCAAAGTAAACTGTAGTTTTTTCTTTCTATCATTAAACATTAACATCATTACATTCAGTTCATGAAAACAGTGAAAGAAAAGTATGATAGTCGAATGATTGCATTGGTCGTCTATTTCTCTCCATCGTTGTATTCTTACCAGCATAAACATATAATTCCAGGCGGTTGAGGTCTCGCTAGTTGTTAGGTCATTAGATCCGTAATTGTTTAATAGGGACACTAGTTCTGTCTTCATCCAAGACTGTAACTGTTTGGATAATACAGAGTTATCATTAAGCTGTTAGCCCAGAACTTGTGTTTCGTAAAAAAGCAGTTCTATTCTTCTTCATTGTATATTTAACAGAAGTGTATTTGCAATTGCTTTATATTTACCTTGGCATTACTGTCGAACCACATGAAAACTGCGAACACTTTTATTAGAAAAAGAATCAGTACTATACCACCATACTGAAAAATAAGAGAAAAAATTAAAACTGTTTGACCACATTTTCATAATTCAGAGTTTATTATACGTATGAATAACTTGTATTGTTTATTTTCTTAGAGATGCAATATGGAATAATCTATAACGCTTGCTTACTATATCAAGATATCCTGGTTTCCCTGTGCAAGCGCCACAAAGACCAAGAATACTGACTAAAATGACAAACGTCCCAACGACTATGAGTGACACACAGAGTGCGATGATCATTTCTCCGAGATTGATTCCCCCAAATGTCAGCTGCTTCATCAGTGGCAGTACTTTATCACTTACTACGTCATTATTGACCAGTACAATGACCCCTGGTACGATCAAAGCGAGGCCAAATATCTGAAAAATAATAATTTAACTCTGCAGAGCAATTCAAATTTGAATCTGTGTTTTCAACAACCCTTTTAATAGTATATCTCTAGGGTTGTGATGAATGAAATATGAAGATAACTAACAGTAAACAAGCCCAAAAGTCTGGAACAAAACACATTAATAGTAGCAAAGTACAAGTAAATACAGACTTAAAACGTCAGAGGTCGGATCAGGATAAACATAGTTTTCCCTGATAATTCTTCTAAAATTCTTCAGAAATTAATTTCTATAGGAGGAAAGAATCGAAATCAAACTATTTTTCACCAGTTCATAATAAATGTTTCATTAAAGTTAACGTGGAAGAATGAAACAGCCTTGGCATCAAGAGATCTTTATAAAATATCAGATGATGAATATATTTAAATGGCTGATTCAATCGATATCACAGACTTCGCAATCGGTTTTTTTATATACCAGCCATGTTTTATCCAATGAAAACTACACTGAATGGCACCTAACAAAGATTTTGAAACATCCTTACCAGAAAAATTACGTTGATTACTTTGAGGAAAAGGGGACCCCATTTTTCCGTGAAACACATCTTTCTTTTTATACTCCACTTCTAAAATAATTCAATAAAATGATCAATAATTAGAGTGAAGAAGAATCCAAACGATCAAAATCACTTTTCAAATCCAGCCGAATAATTATACATACTGGTATTTAAATACCTGTAATCCCCGTCAATATCTAGACCAAGAAGGTCAACATTTTGCAAGGCTTTAAAGTTCTCTGCTTTCTTCAGGACATTGTTCTTTTAGAAAATCGTGATCAGTATTTAGTTCATTGATTATCAAATAATACGAAAAACTTGCTAAGAAGTTAACGAAAATAGATAACCCCCCCCCCCCTGGAAACGATAGTAACGGCTTTATTATCTTTATCAAACTCGATCAATGTATGATATTCAATATCAGAAAAGTAGAGGTTAGGGTTAGCTTTAAAAAAATTGTTTCTTTATTAAAAGATGAATAATTTGCTAAAACGTCAAAAAAGTAAAAATATGCACTTGACACCACTTATGTGTTGTTTCCATAGTTATACTACAATGCAGGGAGTGATTCCGATTGTTCTTTTTCAATCTGCGTTGCAAGATTCTAATTTTTGCAGTCTAGATATTCTAAACTTTCTTTAAGAAAAACATTTCAGGACTTTGCATAAATCAAAACAATTTTATGTAGCTACACTGCTATACCATGCCATCCATGAAAATCTAAATTTATTCTTTAAGAATAAAGTGTCATTGACTGAAGAAAAAGTCTTTTGCAGCTTTTAACAGTTTTATTGAAAGGGCTAAGTAGCTACAGAAGAAGAGCTTTTAAACAGCAGCTTTTAACAGTTTTATTGAAAGGGCTAAGTAGCTACAGAAGAAGAGCTTTTAAAAAGCATCTCATAAACAGTACAAATGAAAACTTATTGCTGCACCTAGTCACATAATAGTAATACCCTTGAAGAGTGATCCCATTTGATACACTCCTTTATATAAGGGAATCCACCAAAGTAGGCACAATAGCTATTGTCTAGTTTGCAGAAAAGTTACTCATACATAAACTAAATTGATGAGCTTTAATGCTTATGAGAGTTGGTGTTCCTTGGGCATATCATGTTTGAACTTTGTCATCAAATACAATCGATCATTAAGTCACTCGATGACTGTCGTTTTTCATACTTATTGTCAAAACATAATTAATGAACTGAATTGTCGACGGATTTTCCGTTATCTCCCGATCATGACAGGAGCACAGGACGAGTGTGACCGGTCGACAGGTGATGCTCATTCCTCCATGGCACCTGATCCCACCTCAGGTGTTTTTGAGGCCCTTGCTTGGTCTGCTCCTGATTTTTATTGTTTAATGGACTCTCGAGCTTATATGATTGTATGTTATTGAACGTCACATTCGAGATATTTTTCCTCTTCAACGTATACCAGTGAAAGCCTTAAAAAAATAAACTGAGCATTCAAGCGCATTATCAAGCAGTAACGGTTCTTTAATGTCCCAACACATATCGTGACATTGGATATAAGATACCACAGAGTCTGACACATCTGTTTTATACTTGGATATTTTACTTGAAAAAAGTTAGACGTTAATGGTTATCTAATAACCAAGCTATATGATAAATGTAATGACTTTAACTTTTCAATCGTCAGCTTCCCTTACTTATGCAGCAATATACTACCTTCATCACCTGCATACGGATTTATATATCTCAATAGATTCGATACACAAGAGCATGCTCTACGTATGAAAAATTTCTAAAACAAGGTAAATTATTGACGAATAAACAAGTTGAAGAAACACGAATATCAGCAGTCTCGTTTAAAGTCATCATTTTGTAAGTTCTTATGTCGATACAATGACCTTGTCAGCCAAATCAGTTTATCATTGAGTCAAATGCTGACTGACGTTTTTCATACTAATTGTTAGTCCATTATTTATACACTGAATTGACGACGGGATTTTCCTTTATTTCCCGATCATGACAAGGAGCAAACGGCGGGTGTGACCGGTCTGCAGGGGATGCTCCCTGCTCCATGACACCTGATCCCACTTCTAATATTTTGGAGGTTCGTGTTTGCTCTGCTCCTATATTGTATTGTTTTATGTACTTTGATATTGAATACTGTTCCTTATCTCCATATCCTTCATATAACAAGTTTTAAAGCTGTCAACCAATTAAAGGCTTAATATGATTTTCACTTCTAGCGTAAGACGTTTGGTAATGAAACAATCAACGCCAATATTTACGTCTTAGGTTTGACGCGGCGGGAAGAATACAATGAAACTTTTGTCTCCAATCACGAATCGAATTGAAGGCCCTACTATGCACTTCAACTTTACCGATGGCCTTCAGGATGAAGAAAAAAAATGATATAGCTACTGTGTCAAATGTAAGGGTAGTTTTTTTGGAATCAGGATATTTTTTTTAAAGAAAAAACACCTTGGCTGTTTTACAGGTCTGTCTTTGCCCTGATTTGTATTGCTTAATGGACTTTTTGGGCTGGGATACTGTCATTAATGTTTAAGAAACAAAACACTGGTTAGTTTCTACTCAAAAACTGTATTGTAAAACTAAATAATTATATATATAACCTCTTTGTTATAATTGTTAACAATTACAACAATGAATTAAAAAATATGAAATTCCTGAATAATTATTTACAGATATACAAATAGTACATATATGGCAGAAAAGCACCTAGGTTAATCCACTGAAATGCTTTATTTGGCATCACATCAGCAGAATTTCTCTTCGATTCTGTTAAGAGATGACATTTGTGGAGTCGCCATCTTTGGATTGAGTCACATGACTCTTTTATGCCTTTTCCTTATTTCTTTTTCTTCTTTGTTTCTCTTCTTGCTTTGTCTTGTAATGCATGTAGTTTGTCGCTGTAACAACAGCAAGCGCCTGAAAATAAGCAAAAAAACTGACAAATATGTCATAATAGTGGAAGATGAGTGTTACTTAACTTACTTTCGAAAATATCTCTATATCCAAAAATCAGACGGCAATTCTTAACATCTTTTCAAAATATAAGTAGAACCAAAATATGTTTTATATGTCATATTTTAATAATAATAATTTTTGGATAACATGTTGTGTTATTTGTCGAGAAGCATAGTTAGAGCATAGTAAACAGAGTAGTTCGTCCCGTCATATTTTCACAAATTCTCACATTTGCCGAGTGTTTTACATGACATCAGCTGTGATCGACCGAAGAAGGTCACAAAGAACTTACTTCTATCACCAGGATAGTTATCCCAATCACTATGAATGCTATTGAGTAGCTGTTTAGTACATTGTACACTGCATCGTAGCATCCCTAAAATAGAAGCATATATAAATAAAAATAATTACTAATTATATCTCAAATGTAAGGCCTAAATGATAGAGGAAGAACTATTTTCAGGGAGGCAAGCAGAGAAAAGACGTACATTCTCTTTGATTTAAACGATGTGGTTATGCACATCAAGCAAGTAATACATGCATGTTCAGATAATTGTGCTTTCAGTAAGATGACTTTCTGATTGAGGTGCAGGGATCAATCGGATATTTTTACTGTCTTTTCTGCCGATTACGCTAAACAGTTATTATGGTTATACATACTAGTATTTTAGGTACTTGTACATGTAGTATATGGTATGGTCCATAAACGCCAAGGACAACTTTTTTTTTTAAATTTCAGACCTCAAAATCATGTTGTCAAAAGTCCGAGTGCATTCAGAAAGGTCTTTTCGCAAGTCACATAAATGTAAATTATAGAATCCATATCTTCTACCACTGAAATATAATGCCGGAGTATGAAATTCTAAAAAGTATAGACCAAATCAAATTCTGGGGTCAAGAATATGATGTTAAAAATCAGTTTATTCCGAAAGGTTATGTCGCAACTAATACACATGAGAATTATAAAAATACCATCTTTACGTTCTCAAAAGATATGATCAAGGTCAATGATTTTGAGACAACCAAACTGAAGGTCAGACTGAAAGATAGAAGGACGGATATAACTGATCTGAGCTTTGGCGAAAGCACGGGTGGCAAACCCCACGTTTTTCTCTTTCCCTTACTGTTGTGTAGTAGTTAGCTGTGACGTCGACAGTGCATGTTGTGTCGTTATATGTGGAGAAGGACTCTGGTG
This sequence comes from Saccostrea cuccullata, assembly GCF_032062105.1. Taxonomy (NCBI): domain Eukaryota; kingdom Metazoa; phylum Mollusca; class Bivalvia; order Ostreida; family Ostreidae; genus Saccostrea; species Saccostrea cuccullata. The sequence goes on from NW_026921334.1 coordinate 11,766, forward strand.
TGACCCCCTGACAACAGAACGTGGGGATTTCTTTACTTCCGGCTATTCCACTGGTTATCCAGGGTGTCTGGTCAAAATCATTTACCGTTCCATTAAGTGCATTTACAGCACAACAGGACATCTGAAAAATATATAAAACAATACATGTACTTGAAATGTAAAACAATTTTTGCAGAGATTAAGATAATCATAAGGCCACAATTTTTAGCGTCCACCTGCGCCTTGGTTTTTGACACCCGATATAAGAAAAAACACACAACATCAGGAGTCCTGAAATTGATTAATTTAGGCAAAAATGTTGAATATGTCAATTTCTACAAATAATTCTGTACAGTAAGTTATATTGGGTGTATTTTAAGCATTTAATCCCTTGTTTTGCTTAAGAATAGATATTTCTTCTATTAAAGCAAAAAATCATTTGAAGGGCGTTATTTTTGTGACTTTTAAGCCTGTGTTTTATGTTTTGGCTTGTGTGTTTTTTTCGAATAGGTAGGTTTTTAAAAGATGGGTGGACGCTAAACAGAGAAAAAACTTGGAATGGCCTAAACCACAGAACGTTGTTACATGTGGCAGCAAAAAAATTACATGTAAAGAGGCGCTTGATAGCTGCAAACGAAAATTCAATTGCAAACAAAAATTGCATGTTAGATAATGTTTTTGTTTACTTTTTGGTATCGTTTTGGAAATAATGTTTCATGTCTTAAAATTTCAAAAATAACCGTTTGTGGATGGGAGCTATACAAGTAAGATGACTTCAGACTGACCGACATAAACAGGTAGTTAAACGCGGTGGAGATCTGGTCGGTGGATAAATCGTCTGCGGCGTAGTTGGACTGTAGTACTGACAGAAGCTGTGTCCTGATAAACGACTGAAGCTACACCAGGAAAATAAGAAACAAGGAAGAGATAATATCCAAAATTAATATAATTAAGCCTGTATCGTGAGGTAATCTTCTAAGTTAAAAATCACAGTGCAAGATTTGTACACTACTGAATTGAACTTTTGAAAAAAGCAACACATCATCAATAAGATAGAACTACCATACTTACTTTTGCTAAATATAATAATATTTTCTTGCTGTCATGTATTAGTAAACTATATTTGATATAAGGTACTCACTTTAGCATTCATATCAAACCATAGAAATACTGCAAACAGCTTCCCAACGAACAAAATCAGAACAATGCCAGCGTACTGGAAGAAACAGAAAGCCAATAATGTTGAAAAACTCAAACCAATTCAGTATAACAGTTTATTAAAAAAATGAAAATAACATAACGATACTTTCAGTAAGTGAGCAAGAATAGCAGAAATGGGGAAAACTTAGTAATTTTGCAAAAGTAGCGCTTATAAATGTTTAATTACTTGATTGATATTTCACAATGTGTTTCATCGATTTCTTTAATGAATTTAGAAATTAAAAATTGTTATATTTTTACAATCTTAACATGGCTTAATGAAAATATTTTACTGACTTTTCTATCGTCAGCATCCCTTATACATGTATATGTGTAATAATATGTCCTTATCGCCTGAATATGAAGTTTATATCCCAGTTCAATCAATAAGCAAAGGCTCGCTCTACTTACGAACAATTTCTAAAACAAGGCAATCTATTGGCAACATTGACAAACAAGTTAATGAAATAGGGAAACAATTTTTTTCATTTAAAGTCAACATTTCGCAAGTTTCATAGACGATACAATGACCTTGTCAACTAACAGAATTTTGAAATCTATCAATAAGTCGAATGCTGACTGACATTTTTTCCCCACTAATTGTTACACAATAGCATAGTCGTTACTAGTCTAAAACATAAAAATATTGTAAGATTAAAAATGAAGAAAACGACCAGTGATCAATCTCATATATTTAGCACAGAAAACAACTCGAGACCAAGGCAAAAACACATTCCTTGAAAACGACTAAGCATTTTTTGTGGATCGGTCGCACCTGTCTTGAGCCCTGATTATTGATCAGATAGGAATAGTGATTTGTAGCCAAATTAAGTATAAAACAATGACCTAGCAATAGATTTAAAATCAGTCTCTATTCGACCGAACGATAGGTTGCAATTAAGATGTCATTTGGCGAAAAAATTTCGAAAAACTGAATTATACAAAGGTAGAAGAAACTTTGTTAAATCAACCTATTTGTAAGTAGCTTGCCCTATTTTAAAATCTGATCGTTCTCAGAGATGCTCCTGCACACCGAATTCTTTGAAAGACATGAACTCTATATGTAGGTGATGCTGGAGTTTTACAACATAAGTATGGGAAGCTGACGACGAAAATGTAGAAGCCATCACTTTTGACATATAATTTATTTCTTAATTGGCCATTATCCTGTAAAGTCAGTTCAAATATTAGATAGAAGTGACAGTCTTTAAGAAGACACATCTGTAAAGCATAAATATCTAACTTATACGTACAATGTCCAGACAGGCTGGTCTGTTACAAAAGGCTCCAATGGCGCCCAGGCTGGCTATGATGAGAACGATTGCGCCCACCACTATAAGAGACACAGACAGACTTGTGGCCACGTCCCCCAGGTTATACCCTCCGTACGTCAGCTGTTTCATCAGGGGGAGGATGTTATCGTTGATCAGGTCAACATTTGCCAGTACCATGATCCCGGGTATGATAAGGGCCAGGGAGAAGATCTGACAAAAAGCATGGATTCTATAAAGTACTATCATATGAATAAACGATAAGAAGAAAATAAAGATTTAAAGAAAGAGTTTACTGCTTATTTGAGAAAATATTTCTTTACATGTTTTAGAACATCCAGTAAAGCTTCATTCTATGATTTATTTCAAAACGTTAAATGTGTTATTTGTCAAAACAAAGGATTCAAGCATGATTATATTCTTAATGTTTATTCATTCAAACATGTAACACATTTGAGCATTTGTTAATTTTCACTTCTTGGAACTATATAATGCAAACAAACCTGTATTGAAATATTTTCAAGTTAAATATTTTTGCATGTCATCAAGATCTTAAAGAAAATCATTTATATGTTGTTTTTTTTTCTCCGAGTTGACAATATACTTAAACATTGTTGAATTACATATATGATTTAAAAGTTTTATTCGTAAATTACTTTATAGAGTAATATTCATAATTGATATGATATACTCAGTAGTTTCATAAAATTATACTTGTTATGCACAGATCTGAATATGTGTAAATGGTTTTATAATTTAACAATTAAAGTACACTCATCAAAAACATTTACAATGGAAAATACAACAAAATGTTTGATGACGTGCATGTTGAATGCACTTGTGAATACTTACAATAGCAAAACAATTTGTTAACTTTTTAAAAAAAATTCAGCGATCAACTTTCTTTTAAATTTAACTGTATTGACAAGAGAATATTTATGAAGGACAGATATATAAAGTTTATTTTTTTTCATAATCAAAAGATAAGCTTAATTTTCATGTGAAAAGATTTTTCTACCATTGCTGATTCTGATGTTTGAATCTTGCAGTTGTTCAAAGGTTCTGACAATACCTCAAAATCATTTTAAAATTGCCTCTACCATGAAACCTTGGTTACTTATCTCGATATAACTCTACAATAGAATTAGGACTATAGTTTCCCCATACTCTACCTCTCTTTTTTGAAACTTACTATAAAGATGACGTTGATGACCTTCAGGAATATAGGGCCCCATTTTTCATCGGAACACACCATGATGACAGGTGCCTTATGAACACCTTGCTTGGTATATCCTCACTTCTACTGTGTATTCGAGACTACCAGGATTTGTTCCTCAAAACTGAATAAAAACATAAAAAACACTGTAGAGATAAGTCAGAGGTGCTTTCTCCCCCCGAGGCCCCTGATCCCAACTCTGGAATTTAAGGAGCGTGTTTTATACCCTCTTCACAGATTTGTTTGTTTTAGGGACTTTTCGAGATATCACTTCTTTGTTATCCTCATCTTAGTCATTCACAAAAATTAATTCTGTTGGTGGTTATGTTAGGTTATCTGAAAACATTTATCTATATTTACAAGATCTAATAAAAGAACTATAGTGAATATACAGTGAATATAGTGCACTTTGTAAGAATAAGTGTATCTTGACTAATATCACATTTTAGAACTGCATTCCTGTTGACAACACCTGATCCCATCTCTCATGTTTCGGAGGTCCGTGTTTGCTCTGCTCCTATTTCGTATTGTTTCATGGACTTTTGATCTTGAATACTGTTCGTTATCTCCGTATGTTTTATTTCATGATCTTGTACTGTAGTGATGCCTCTTGAAGCTAAAAATTATTCCTCAATGAATCATACAAATATCTGTATAACTTTTATAATTTTTGTGATGTAAGAGTGAGCATTTACATGTACTTATACCATTATTTAATTGGTTGTAACTACTTGTTATGCTTTCCCAGATAATTTTTTTAATTGAAAAATTACTTTATCATATATGTAACTTTGCTTTATCAATAACTGTGAATTATTTCCCTTCTCTTTCGTTAACATTTGTGCATGTTTCTATCAAAAAAAAATTCTAGATACTCCCAAAAGAAGACTATTTCGATTGTTTTTGGAAAACATTTATATTAGTCTTCTAAATCTGTGGATTATTTTTATCTCTGTATTTGTCCACGTCGGTCGATTTGTGTTATTTCCTACCCCTAGTGACGTGTTAAACTGTTGTGATGTACAGTCTGTTATAATGTAATCTTCTTAAGGACAATAATGTTAGAGGGCTTTAAGCCTGACTGATTCTACCCAATACAAACGTGTTCCTTTTAAATATTTTATATATTTCATTCACGTTTTACGACCCCAAATAAACAGAAGTTGAGAAATAACAACGGGACGGTCGTCTTAAACATGCATATTATTACGTTCAGTTCTGGTCAGGAGCCCTTTTTTCCGTGTAATTGTTTGTTTATTATATTTTATCTTTGGGGGTCATGGGAAATTAGATAGCCATGTATTCTACATTCTTAACCTTTGTTTACCTTAACATTTTATATGTTTAAAAAAAAATATGGTTGAAAAAGCTCAAATCTATATTGATTATGAAGCATTGATAATGATCCTCCTTTACTCAAAAGCAAACAAAAAAAAACCCCATAAAGGTTACATCTGCCTTTAAATTAATGAGTAAAATTAAAGCTCTTTTAGAAAAAATGTGGAAATTGATACATCACTATTCGAAGTCCAGGCGGGCTTTTGGAAGACAATTTCCTTACTTCCTTTTTGATCAGAAAGCAAAATATTATCTTGACTCTAATGAGAACGTAAAAATACGAACAATAGCTATTCCTGACTTTATTAGTAACTCACTTTGTTAATAAATCGATTTATTTTCTACATGATGACGTAGAGAAAAGAATGTCGATATCTGGACGTCAGAAAGCTGAAACTAGAGATAATATCATCTTTTTCTTGAGTTTCTCCTACCTTGTATGGCGTCCACAGAATCCTCAGAAATTCTATTTAGAAGGATGTTTTACGTGGATAGTTTATAAATAGATCATAGAAGAGCCAGCCATTGCCGTGTCATATTATCCTTTTTTTATTTAAATACCCCAGCTTGAACAGATCCATTAGGAAAGCGAGACCACTCTCAGAGAACTTACCTGTATTCGATAATTTCATCAAACCAAAAAAAATTAATTAAGAAATGTTCACTTTATCTAAAAAATAATGATAATTATAAATAAAAAGCTTCACAGTTCCAATGAAAAAAGTATTTTCAAATGTGTAATGTCACTTAGAGTAATTTATTATTACAATATATATATAAATCATTGATGTAATCACACCAAGTCCGTACAAACGCAAATGCTTTTCACTCCAGTTTTAGTAAAAAGTTTTAATAGTTTCAATAGACGGATGAAGAAAAGGAACACGTTTTAAAGAATAATCATAGATGAAATAATCTATTATAATTTGAAAATTATGAGCCCGATGCGTTGTTCATCTATAAGGAATAAACTTATTCAAATTTGTTTTAAAAGCAAAGGCATAACAATTGGTAAAAAAAAACACATTAGTCAAAATACGACCCAACGATAGATTGTATTTGCAAACAAAGTTATTCTATCATAATGCTGACTTTAAAAGAGGGTGTTGAAATCCATGAAACATGAACATATTTGTCAATAACAGGCCTCGATTTAAAATTGATCAGGCATACTCAGAGCATTCTCTTATCTTATACTTACATTATAATTAAGGAATGAAGCTTATTTCAACTTATGTTATCCGATATAACATAACTTGGGGCAGTTTACGCTTTATAAACCGCGAAGCGGTTTATAAGAAAGCGTAAACTGCCCCAAGTTTTGTTATATCGGATAACATAAGTTGAAATTAGCTTCATTCCTTATAATTTAATTTCTGTGTAGACAATGAGGCAATATTTCCTCCGGAAAAAGTCTTCAAATTGAGCATTATTTTAAAAGTAACGTCAAGCGGAGTAATACGTTTTTGACGTAACTCATTGTGACGTAGGCAAGTTATGTTATACAAAATGTTATATGTTCCTCTGAATGATTCAGCCAATGAAATTGCTTGATACAAGTGAAATTAAATTATTTAGTTATAGAACATTATAATTTGGATAATTTAAACACCATATGCAGGTGATAGAAAAAGATTGTAACATAGGTAAGAAAAAACGAAAATAGAAAAACCGACGTCATATCGTCTGCAGTGCAGTTTAAATGTTAGTTGGCCGTAATCGTTCAAAGTCATTTCAGTCCAAATATGAAACATTTGGCAGACTCTGTGGTGTCTTTTGAGATACTCCGAGTCAGTATAAGAATTGAAGCAACTATTGGTAATTAAAAAAAACGATGTAGATAGTTCCTAATGTCGAGTTGAAGGCACAGTGTTTTTCTACTACTTTGTAGAAGTTTTTGAATACAGATTGCTTCATATGAACATAAAAATAAGTCAACTTATAAAGAAACACAATATGTTTCCATGAAAATTCCAGTGATGCTTTCGAAGACCTGTTGTCAATGAGGAAAAGCATCCTTATAGAATCAACTTCAGAAAACAAGTGTCGAATAGGCGTTATTTTTACCAAATTAATTTCTTCATGACCAATCGCAAAATGTGGCAATTTTCAATACAATACAATATTGTATGGTATTGTATTGTGTTGTATTTGTGGGAGAGTTAAATTTCCCC
>NW_026921335.1:0-18511 GCF_032062105.1 Saccostrea cuccullata
GTGCCTTAGTCCTGGAATGCAATAAAAACAACTTGTACTAATTATAATGTGGGAGATATTCATCAATTATTTTTATTTCAAAATGACAATTACATGAAATAAATTAAATCATACAACCGCTCATTGCATTCTCATTCAGTTTGACTAAATACATGTATAATTTGAGCAAGATTTATTACAAAACTTTTTTCTTTTTTTCAGGTTCCAGGTTATCCAGAGTGGTCAAACGTTAAGTTTGACCTCGATCCTGCAATTTACACTTATAAACTTTCAGAAGATTATAGTGCTGGTGATTTAGAAATATTGATGTAATTTACATCAATATTTCTAAATCACCGGTAATGTACTGTATTGTATTAAATGTACTGAAATAAATAATTTTGAGAAAGTTTGTGACTATCTTTTGTCCAGGGATTGAGTTTTAGGCCATGTATGTCAGTCGACGCTTCCTTTTTTATCAGGTGACAGAATGAAAATCGTGCTAGTCATGAATTCAAATGTCCATAACTTCCTTATTTTTTAACCTAGACAAAAGAAACATACATCATTGAATTTGTCTTTAAAAACCCTTTCTTTTGATATGCAACAATGTAGGATTTTAAAAAAAAATGTAAAATCCTTTGTCCTCGTTAGCACAAGTCGATACCCAAACCAAAAAATCATTCAACTGTAACGAGCGCATTGGGGTATATATCGTTACAATGAGACAAGGTATCGGAAAGAAATATGGCGGAATACGACTAAAGTTGTATGAAACAAGTCGTACATAGATGAAAATGTTGCGTTTTTAAGAATTCATGTCAGCTTTAAGATGCTCTTGTTTAAAATTACATTAAAAAGTTAATAATTCATTTATAAACTATCGATAATTATGTAGACAAGTTTGAGCTGGCAAATACGTTAAAATGAATAATATACATTGTAGATATTTCAAAATAGACATTAGAAAATGTTTTTTTATTATGTATAACCTATTGTATATCTTTGATTAGTGGATAAAGTGATGTATGCCACAGTTAACAAGGACATATCGAAGAAGAAAGGTAAAAATTAGATAGATGTATATTGGGATCGGACATGCACTTTATAGATTTAAAAGCAAATAGATAAGAATAGTGAAGATATTTTTATTCAAATAAGATGCAAGACAATACAAAAACAACATAACAGCTGGTAATTCAAATGAACAAAATGGGAACGAGGGTAAATCATTTTTTGCTTTTAAATTAAAATTGCATTCTTTATACCTCGCACAATACTAAATAAATACTTATTTCAATGTCTTGTTAAAATAAAGTTATTTTGTATACTAACGTTTCTTTTACTGCTTTATTTGAATGCAAACATCTTTATTTATCTTTTACAAAATGATGAAAGTAAACAAACCTTGAATTCATTTGCATACTAAAGCTAGCTAACATTGGATTAAAAAATACCTTAATTATAAAGGAATTGTAAGTGTTCTTTGGTACTAAATATGCATATAGAAAAACAAGATTTACAAAATTTCCACATTAAAGCCTGCCAAGTATTATTTATAAAATCAAAATATATTTTTACTTGTTTGTATGATATTTATTCTAAATACTTGGTTGGCTTCTCACTTATCACAACCAGGCCAACATTCGGACTCGTGGGGCAGTGACGTCGCAGGCTCGAATCCCATTGTGGCACGTGGATACCGGGCCTTTGGATGAGACCGTATACACCGAGGTCCCGTCTAGCAGTAGGTGCTGGCCATAAAAATATCTACGAAAGCCCAGAAGGCTCATTCGAGATTCAAGTTTCGAAATACGAGATTCGAAATTCGAGTTTCGAAATTCAAGATCCAAACTAACCAATCAAAAGCGGGTTCAACATTTGATTACTCCCCTTTGTTATGTTTTTACTATCAAGAAATCGTGGAATATATTTATTATAAATGGGTCATTTGCTAAAATGATAAAATGCAAAAAAAAATGTTTTATGTATTAAAACGAAATAAAAATATTTGGATTACATTTTGAAAAATACATATATAATTTTATGTTTCTCATTAAACAAAATAATAAATACGTATATATGGAATATTATATGGTCTTATCGTTGACTTGCAGAACAAGTAGGTCGACTATTTTTTTTTTAAATAAGATCATTGCTGAGGGATAATATTGTATTTGATTATACATGTGTAATTAGATATGAAATACTAGTATTATGAATCGTCTCTACACTGCACAGTAATTCAAGGGTATATATATTTCATTAAAAATAAATGCCGCATTTTTTTTTAATTCATATTACCAATCTGTATTGTATATATAATTTTTTATTAATTCAAGAAATCAAAGCCTTAGATGAATTAAGATAAGTAATTAAATAATTATTTTTTATATACATGTATTTCCTCTATCAGGAAAATGAACGCGATTTTTTGTTTTTCAATACTACATGTACGTCGCCTTTCAAGTTTTACAAAGTAACATTTTCAGTGCGTTTGGAAAAATAGGTAGGTGGGGTGGGTAGGGGTGGGGTTATTGTTAATATTTAGACACTTGACACTTACAGTCGCACCTGCTGTTACGGCCACCCTTAATCAGCGGCCACTCGTCATGAGCGGCCAGTTTCAATCCCGCCCGTTCATTTTTTCACTATATTTTAACTCATTTAAGCGGCCACCTGTCTAACGTGGCCAGTGGCCAGTGTTTTTAGGTCCCGTGCGCTCAACATGCCTGTTTTAAGCGGCCATTTTGTCTGTTTAGTCACATGACTTCCGTCTGGCCACATGACCTCGTATCCTCGAGAAACCAAACATGAACAGCTGATAATGAGTAATTACCGATAATTGCGGGTGTAATTTGAATTCATTCAAGATTTAATGATTTAATTAATAGGATTAAATAATTTACTTTTTACAAATGTTTTTTTTTTCTTTTTTGTTCTTTATATACGAAAGTAAGTTGTTACACAGCTGTTGAATACGTTTATCAATACATTAAAATATACTACAATTTCGCCCGAGGTTATCAAGCCAAGTGGCCAGTCTCGGGTTATAGCCCTACTATGCTATATAATATATATTAAGAAAAACTAAAAAGCTTTACACAGCATCAGGAAATTTTGTTGAGACATTTCATGATTTCGTGTGATGTAAATTCTATTGCTGTGAAACTTTTAAAATTACCATCACAAAACAACAATAAAAAACAATTTTATTAGATTTCTTTCCTAAATTCATGTAAAATGAACTGTAACAAAAGGGATCTCTTGTGACTTTAAGCTTCCTAATTTTTTATGTGTTGAAATTGTGGATTTGGATACGTTTGAAAGTAAATATACAATTGTGATCGCAATTTTTTATTCCTTGGTTTGAAACCTGGAATAAGTGGCCACCTGTCTTATGTGGCCAATTTGTCATTCTCCCACAAGTGGCCTCTTAAAACAGGTTTGACTGTATTTATAACTTTATATGTCAACAACCCCGTAAACAAAGTAGACAATACAAAAGTATATATACTCCTGATATATGTATTCTATTTAATATTCAAGAAGCCATAATATAAATTGAAGTATATCTTGCTGATCAAAATTCCAATGATTATTTAAATTTCCTTCTAATATATATATATAACACTCTTTCTTGCATTGTAATTTAATCAAATGGCTCATTTGTTATAAATATATTAAACGATTTCTTGATAGTAAAATCATAATAAAGGGGAGTAATCAAATGTTGAACCCGCTTTTGATTGGTTAATCTGGATCTTGAATTTCGAAACTCGTATTTCGAATCTCGTATTTTGAATCTCGAATCTCGAATAAGCCTTCTGGGCTTTCGTAAAGATCCCTCACTGCGATCAACTGAGTATAAATACAACACTGTAAAGGATCCATAGAATTATAGAACAAAATTCGCTGATAGATTAAGCTATGTTGCCCAAGAATTTCAAAAAATCTAATAAAATACCACAGTATTGTCTTTGTACTGTGCGAGAGCCGAGTGATCTCCTTAGGATCATACAGGGTGTCCAAAAATATGATATCATGCAAAACACCCGCCACAAACACATTCCTTGAAGTATTTGTTTGATATATGCCTCAAAGAAATATTTGAATAAGTACAATTCAGCAGCAAATATGCAAAAAAAAAGTGCTCTCACCTATTGAATTGCATAGAAAAATTTAAATTAAATCAAACTTTTCAAAAGAAAAAAGAAACTTCAATAAAAGCGGATTACCAAAAGATCTAGCTACCCTCTATTTAATTAAAGATGAAATTATCAATTCTAAGTCTTTCGTTACTGTAGCTAAACGAGTTTAGGAATTCTGTGCAATGTGTAAACATAATCGCTACCCTATTGGTACGGAAGCGTATTAGTGCCACGCAATATTTTTTTAAGTTGGTAATTCAAACTTTAAAGTTGGAAATTCCAACTTTAATCTTGATAATTCCAACTTTAAAGTTGATAATTACATCTTTAAAGTTGATAATTCCAACTTTAATCTTGGCTTTTCCAACTTTAAAGTTGGAAAATCCAACTTTAATCTTGGCTTTTCCAACTTTAAAGTTGGTAATTCCAACGTAAAAGTTGGAAATTCCAACTTTCATTAGAGATCTTCTAGTCCCATTTCTTAGTTTTTTTCCTCTGTAATTTAAATCAATACCAACTTTATTAATATAAATGTAATACACTGAAATGAGCTGGTTAGCTTTGAATCTTCGCAACCAAGATGAGAGGGGGGCGGCGGCGGAGAGGAGAAACTTTAAGAAGGGCGAACGGGGCCACAGAGAGTTACAGTTTAAAACTTTAATAATGCTTAATGTTGATAAGTGCATTGAAATAAATTGAAGAGCACTTTTTATCTGTGTCAGTTTATTTTTACCCTGACCTTCCCTATAACCTTTGATATAACTTCCAACTTTTGATTATAAATAGCAATATTTTTTAGTCCTCTTATATAATTATAAAGAGGCTATTAACCAATCCCTTAGATGAAAGGATTTCAACCTAACATACGTATCTATGAGATCGGACATTTATTTTTTGTACTAAGGAATAAGCTTTAAAAATTAGACCGTTATTAGGTATTTTTATTTTATATTTAGGATTAATCAAACACTATATTACATACTTCAAATACAACAGTATTAAGTGTACTGATTTTGTCTAATTATAGAAGACAATATTTCAGTTTGGGCCGCCATCAACAATAATTTCCAATACTATACATCGGCAAATTTTTGTATTATTTTGTGTAAGGGTGGTGGGGGGCACGCCCCCAAGCATCCCCTCCAGTTCCTACGACCATGCACAATAAAATGATTCCTTAGATGAAAGGATTTCAACCTAACATACGTATCTATGAGATCGGACATTTATTTTTTGTACTAAAGAATAAGCTTTAAAAATTAGACCGTTATAGGTATTTCTATTTTATATTTAGGATTAATCAAACATTATATAACATACTTCAAATACATCAGTATTAAGTGTATTAATTTTGTATAATTATAGAAGACAATATTTCAATTTGGGGCGCCATCAACAAACAATTTCCAATACTATATATTGGCAAATTTTTGTATTATTGTGTATAAGGGTGTGTGGGGAGTGAGCACGCCCCCAAGCATCCCCTCCAGTTCCTACGACCATGCACAATAAAATGTTTCCTTTTTCCATAATCATTTCATAATAGTATTGTAACTACATATATAAAACGGTAAAACGAGTTAACCAACAAAGTATCTCAGACAATATACCAGTAATACATAAAGCCGTACAAAGTTGGAAAAGCCAAGATTAAAGTTGGAATTACCAATTTTAAAGTTGGAAAAGCCAAGATTAAAGTTGGAATTACCTACATTTAAATTGGAATTACCAAATTAAAGTTGAAAAAGCCAAGATTAAAGTTGGAAGTTGGCATTTCCAACTTTAAAGTTTGAATTACCATCTTTAAAATTGGAATAACCAATATTAAAGTTGGAATTTCCAACTTTAAAGTTTAAATTACCAACTTTAAAGATGGTAATTCAAACTTTGGAATTAAGTTAAAGTGGAATTACCAAGATTAAAGTTGGAATTACCAACTTTTAAGTTGGAATTACCAATTTTAAAGTTGGAAAAGTCAGGATTAAAGTTGGAATTACCAACTTTAAATTGGAATTACCGACAGTAAAGTTGGAAAAGCCAAAATTAAACTTGGAATTACCCAGATTAAAGTTGGAATTACTAACTTTAAAGTTGAAATTTCCAAGATTAAAGTTGGAATTTCCAACTTTAAAGTTGGAATTACTTACCAACTTAAAAAAAATATTGCGTGGCAATAATACGCTTCCGTATATTGGGATGTCATTTTGAAAAGAAATACATGTAGAGAACAAACAGTATTAAAGCTAAAAAGTCTATTTATCAATACAAAATTGGAGGAGAGTAAACACGGACCCCCCCCCCCCCCCCCCAAAAAAAAAATCAGAGGAAAATGTGATCTTCTTTTTTGTTACTTTTTTAATTCCTCGTATTGTGTAATGAAAATTTGGCAGAAAGTGCAATGTCTGTTATGTATTCCTAGAAATTCAATATTTAAGGGGTCCTGTATGGCAAGCCCTTTTACTATTTATTCGTGAAATAAAAATTTTCAATCAATAAGAGAGACATTTCTTTAGCATATAGAGATTTTTTTTTACTTTGCGAGATATCTCTTTAAGCTAGAGATATATCTGTTTAAGCAAGATAGATATCTCTTTTAGCGAGAGAGATATTTCTTTTAGCGAGAAAGATATCTCTTCAACAAGGTTAAAAGAGGTAATCTTATCTTAGTTACAGAGATATCTCGAGGTATACTTTTCTTAGTTACAGAGATATCTCTTTAGATTTTCAAAAAGAAATATCTTTCTAAGCAAAAGAGATATCTCTTTTAATGAAAGAGATATCTTTTATCCAGTGATCCTTAAAATGAAATAATTAATTCTTCCCTTTCAAACGAAAGCGAAACAGGAAGTAAAATCATTGGAATAATTTCGCTGTTGTAAGAAAAAAAGATTGTGTATGCAGTATATCCAGAATAATATACATGAATGTACTACGCAGACAAAAATGCTATAAATCCATTGTTTGAAACAACAAATAATAATAACAACTTTGTTGATAATAATGCTAAAAGTTTAATATCCAGGAAAAAGAAAGTAAGCATAAAATCTTAAATGCAATGGACCTAATTTTTTCAGCTTATGAAATAATTAACTATTACTAATTTGAAATCTCGACAACACTGAATTGCTTGTCATGTTTAGTAAAGCTTTCATGTAGAATATCATGAATATGTCAAATTTTCAAAATACTATAATGTATTTCCCTGAATAAAAAGCTTACTTCCGGTAAAGGGAGGTCATTAAAAACGCAATTTAAATAAAATAATGAAGAGGGATATCTCCTTGCAAAAAGTTTGAATAGACCATGATATGTGATAAGAGATAGTACCAAAAAGACAAGATAAACTCCTATACTGGGGTCATTCAAAAAGTTCATTGACTTTAGTCATAACTTTTTTATTGAATGTCATATTATAACCAATTTTGATACTCATATTAATACTCATATTTGATAAATTAAAAAAAAATTAAATATTATGACGCAGAATAGATTTATCACACATGATTTTATTGTCACACGCTGGAAACAATCAAGTAATATTCATGAGTGATAAACGTAATGGTAAATGTAGCATTTGTTTTGAAAAGTAAGACCTTTGAAATAAATCAATCTTGGTTTTATATACAAGTTTGTTTTTTTTTAAATAATGGAGCATTTTCATTTATATACGTTGTACGTGAATCTTCTAAAGTAATATTAAACATTTACATATACATGTATATAAAGTGTCTTAGAAGGTGCTTGGTGTTAAAATTACAAATAATTTAAATGCTTCTTAAAATTTTTACACTCCTTACTGATTGAATCTTTTACAGAGGAAATGAAACTGAAAATAAGAAAGCTTAACATTCTCGTAAAGTACCTGGTTCACATCTTAAAGAAGGAGATAGATGCAAAGGATTTAAAGGAAAAATCCATCATTCATTCTAAATCCCTCGGAGAACATTTCACAGAACCAGTTCTACAGGATCTTTACGGAGTTGAGACAACCGATGATTACAGTAGGCTGGACATGTCCTTGGTATTTGTTTTGTTAAGAAACTTTTGTGTAAATATCAAACCACCAACGAGAGGCTGGGACTATGAACCTCCAGAGGACGAAGAAACAGTTGGTGCTGATATTGAGAGGATACGTTTTATGTGGAATAGATACTGTGATAATAACTATGAATTTAAGTATTTAGATGGTGTGTTTGACAGGATGAAGAATAAATACGGAACTTTAGCTGTTCAGAATGATCTACTAGAAGGTTTTTTGGGGGTAGAAGAAAAAATACAGAGTGAGTAATAAAGAAAACTTTAAATTAAAATTTTTGGCCAAAAAATTTCGAATATTTTTGTCGCTCAATCTTTGTAGACGATACATTTTGAATTGCCTGCGTTGGTGAGAAAAATGCAGATTACTTGTAGTGTGATTGTGTATATTTTTGCCTAGGTATTAAGCTGAATCCAGACTGCTGTGTTGAGAAAGGCGTCGTGGTGACTGGAGGGATAAAGGCAGCATTTCAGCTTCTGGAAATGGGGAATGTCGTAATCTGTAAAGGAGCTATTGGATGTGGTAAAACGCATGCTCTAAAAGCAATCGAGAACAAATATATAGAGAAAGGATGGAAAGTAAGATGGATGGAGGAAAACTTACTTCCTCTAGAGAAAAATATGGAAGATAAAACGATTCTGATTTGTGACAATCTTTTTGGAAGTTTTGGTTGTAATATATTTTCCCCAAGTAGAATATCAAGTTTTGAAAATTTACTGGAGAGTGTGCGTGAAAAATCAAGGCATACTAAAGTTGCTGTTGGAATCCACCAACATGTATTTGATGAAATCATCAGAATTCATCATCTAAAACTCCTTCAAAATAAAAACATAACAGTTGATTTAGACAAACTAACAAAGTCAGAAATGCTGCTTATTTTGAAAGAGCAACAAAAAGAGGGTCACTGTAAAACAGATCCAAATTGTTGGTTTAAGTATGTTGACCTCACACTTGTGATTGATAAACTCAGAGAAAACCCGGGGCATATTGGAAGCCCGTTTCTCAGTTTGATGTACTGCCATCATCATGATTTGTTTTCTGATGAAGCGTTCACCAGAGCCCCTCTTCAGTCATTAACACAACGTTTTCAGAAAATGGGAAATGGTTCAGTTGACTATTCCAGTCTTCTGTACTTGATGTGTGTTATAGAGCACAAACATGGGGATGTGTTACCCAACTGGGTAGGTACACTTGATGCATTTTTAACCAAAGAGGCTCTTCATAATGTTGCTAAACTGTCTGGATTTGTCAGAGTTGTCAACGGGCTTGAAACACTTCGTCATGAAGTCTTGACAATAGCATTATTCAAAGCTGCTGCTTCTGTAGAAGAAGTTTTCTTACCAGTTGTTCAGCATTGTGAAATAGGAATTTTACTTCAACTGACAAGACCTGCTGAAAGTACATGTAGCTATGCCAACAGTGAATTTGATTACAGATTTGCTTATCCACAGAAAACCAAACATTCCATTAGAATCATTGGCAAATACTTAGTAAAAAGATTTGCAGATGACTTCAACAGAGACTGGAACAGTATGAATCACCCTCTAAAATCGCATCGTTTATTCAAAGAGAAATTTCAGTATTACGTTGAATGTAAATCGAATGTTCCAAAAGAAAAATAACAAAACTTGTAAATTAAGTCTCATTGGTTTTGATTAATGTTAGATAAGATCAGGATTGATTTAGTGATCAATATTCAGTTGGGGTGTATTTAGTGATCGGGATGTCCGTCCGTCCGTCTGTTATGCTTTGGGGTACCCATCTCTTATTCGCGTGTCATGTTATAAAACTGAATGATATTTAATTAGACTTTCACAAATTCTTTGTTACATGGTGCCGTTGTGTACCTTCTATTTTACTTTTTGATCAAAAACATATTTTGGGTTTCCCATAGCAAAACATTGATTCTACCTTTTTTCTATAATATTGAACGGTACGGATCTCTTATCCACATCTCCTCCTACACCACTGAATAAAATTTGATAATACACATGTATTTTCATATATTCTCTGAATCTCTGATGTTCTTGAGAAGAAGATTTTTAAAAGACTTTTCCTATATACTTCAATTTTGAATTTGGATTCTCCATTGCGGCCCCCAGCCCCCGGGGGTCATGGTTTTAACAATTTAGAGTCTATACTACCCCAAGATGCTTCAACATAAGTTTCAGTTTTTTGGCCCAGTGGTCTTTGGGAGGGAGATTTTAAAAGATTTTTTCTCATATATTTCAATGTAAAACTTGGATTCTCTATTGCGGCCCCGTCCTACCCCCGGGGATCATGGTTTGAAAAATTTAGAATCTACTCTACCCCAGGATGCTTCCACATAAGTTTCAGTTCTTCTGACCCAGTGGTTCTTCATCATGCAGAAGATTTTTTTACTGAATCCACCCTATTTTTGCTTTTTCTTGATTATCTCCCCATATGAGGAGACTTGGACCTTTATTTTAATAATTTAAACTCCCCTTTACCCAAGGATGCTTTATACCAGGTTTGGTTAAAATTGGCCAAATGGTTCTTGAGAAGTTGAACATGTAAAAAGTTTACAGACAGACGGACGGCTAGACGGACGAACAACATATGATCAGAAAAGCTCACTTGAGTCTTCGGCTCAGGTGATCTAACAAAAGGGTCAGTGATTTTGAAATAACTATCGCGGTATGTAATTACTGTATTCTCCATATGTACAATGTGGAATATTTTTTATATACTCTGACTGTGTTTGAGCTCTTATTCGTCTGAGGACGTACACTATATAGCTTGAGGAAGTACCTTTTTTCAATTTTGAGATGAGGATTTCATTATCAACTCCTTTTTCTTGCATTTATTTAATATTCAAATGTCGTTTCAATTTATATACATGTACATTCGATCGTCGGTCCATTCGACTATTCGTTGACATCCCTAGAAACAACACTTGGCGACTAAGTTACATGAAGTTATATGGCATGACAATCTGAGAAAAGGCCTCGCCTCATACATCAAAACTGAACTTTAAAAAATCCAATGCATTATTTCGTACAGAAAAAAAATATGCAAGTACATGCAGAAATTGACAGAAAGGAATAATTATATAAAGTTTAGCAAAAGGTCCACAAGTAGGCTTGATTGCTCTACAGTAAGAATAGTTTACCAATTGTGAGCAAATGTACAATATAATATACTTAATATGACTTAATATGACGAACTACTACATTTATATATTCAAAAGTAGTTAAAAGATGGTGACACACAGTAATAATAATCATATACGAAAAAAATACAGTTCAAATGTACATATACCTACAGGCAATTATTCAGTTCATACAGTGACTGTGGGATGAAATTTGGAGACTGCTTTTTTATGATTATATAAATTTATATACAATGTACATCCTTACAGAATCATTGATGGGTCCTGAGTTCCAAAATAATGAGAGCTAGTACTTGGACCCCTGACAATGTGAGAATTCTACTTCGTGTATGTGCATATATAGTTGGAAAATTTTGTGTTTTAAAAGTTTGTGACTAAGTAAAGCTGTATAGGAATGCTTTGTTTTGATTTTATCAGCTTTGTTTTGTTTTGATATTTTGGATTATTTGAAACTTATACATATAGTCGTTTAATCTGATTTTCATTCCACAGCCTTAGTTCTAAGAATTGAGCACTAAAAACGCAGTATTTACTCAAATATTCCTTTGTGACTTTGTTAATTTTCCTTACATGTATTACAATAAACAAGTCCTTGCAAGCATTCCAATTTACTATAAATGAATTTATTTTCTGCAACAACACTACCGGTAGTTGTACATAATTTGAAAGTTATTTATAATATGAATGATTATAACTTAAGATTAAAGTTTACATCCTCTAGCATTAGTCAAAGAGGTTTGTTTTGCATTTTAGCTGGTATACAGCGGGAGGATAATTTCCTTTTTCTTCAATTTCAATGCTTTTAAAAGTTAACTTTCACTCTCTGGTTTCCCTGGTATAACTTTTTCTACATCACTTTCCCCTGTCATGTCCTCAGAATCTACATATTGTTCCTGGTCCCCGTGGGAGGCCCCAAGGTCATCTTCATAGTACTCATCCTCAATATCCACCTCATCAGTACTCCTCACTACAACTGGATCTTCATCATCACTGATTGTCTCCTCAGTTTTATCTGTGGATTGTGTTACTGCCAAATAAAAATAGAAATCAGGAAGACTATGAAAATGTAAACCAAGGGCCCATCTTACAAAAGAACTTAAAGACGTACAACACACTGGGGGAGATAACTCTTGCAATTTCAATTGAACGTTTGACGTGACGTCAAATTTAACGTTAAAAATAAAGCGTCAACATGACGAGTACAACGATCCCGATGTATATCAATCATAAAAGAAAAATGGGATAGGGCCTATGGGGCTTTGCTGTGATGATGAGTACCATCCTAAATCCATAAGTATTTATTTTTAATTAATTCGATCAAACTCCGTAAAAAGCAAGACATAAAATACCATTCCTTAATATTTTTTCATTTCATATACAATAAATTGTATTCTTGATCAAAGTGCAGCAATCTTTTTATTCTGAAAATTTTATTTTACATTGCCGAAATTCTCATTATATACAATTTGCTATTATAACATTCCGATTAATGGTCTTTATTATAATTTGTGCATTTATGATATAAATATTTTTTTTCTTCTTTAATTAGATAAAACAACAATAAACAAACAAAAAACTTTTTACAATGTAAAATCGATGTTGCTCTCAGACCCTTACTGATCAAAGAGGAACAACTCTGAAAATGTAGGATATGTTTGTTTTCCTCCCTTTATTCACGGTTTTCCGCATACACAGAATCAGATACATTTACAGCAAGACCTGATAAATCCCAGAATTGAATACAATAGACCTCACACAATGTAAGGAATTGTTTACTAGTACTGAAATTATCTGTATATCCTATTTCAGCAAATCGTTTGACTTTCTGTCACTGTCAACAATGTCGGTTCGCATTTCCTCGAATCAAAACAATAGTCAATACGTAGCCTATGAGATTTTTAAAAACATCAATGTGCCATTTGATATAAATTGAAATACATGAAGAGTTTAATGTTTGATATTTTGAAGTTAATCTGGACGAATACGGAATTTCCATTTTACCTTTAGAAGCAACGACATTGAAAGAATGCGTACAATATCGTGGGGGGGGGGGGGGGGTACATGTATGCAAATGTCGATGTATCCCCACGGCCACATACTGTCTCGTTTGAAATAATGACATGAAAAAAACTATAATTATTCCATTTATATCACAGGAGAGTTGAACACACATCTTTTTTTTGATAAATGAAATTAAAGAAATTAAATTAAAAATCAATATATTCAACATAACGTATCCAGGTTTCATGTTATATGGAATGCATAACGCATACATATATGGGCTAAACACTAAAATCCTTTTGTATTTTTTTTTCCTGATACATATAAAACCAGAAGTCAATATTTATATATATATATTCTGCATTCATGAATTTAAAAACTAATGCATACCTCCGGATTCAAATGACGAAATACTAGTATATTTGCACTGTAAACGACGTTTCGTCAAACGCGAATGGTCTGCAACGCAAAAAAGGAAGGGTTGGGGGTGGTAGGGGTATTCAAAAATTGCCTAAAAATCTACATTTAAATACGCTTTACATATGAGAACTTTTAAATATGTAAGTTAATATATTTTTGAAGCAAAAGCAATATTCCAATTTGATTTTTAAAAAATATGTATTTGTAGATTCATAGCAAAGTGATCGACCCCCGTCTGAAATGCGCGCGGGAACGTGATTTATTGAGAAAGGGGGAGGGGGTAATTTTCCGCTATTAAATCAAAACTGGTCGTACAAAAATTAAACAAAAAATTATGAACATTATTTTTACTACCAGCTACCTAAAGAAAGTTTTTTACCAAAATTAAATGACAGATTTTTTCACAAAAAAATTTTGAATTTGAAAAATACACAATTTTCAAGGCTTAGATAATTCATAGTTTTTCGGTTTAAGGTCTTTAAAAATTGTTTTGATAATATGTATTTCAAAAAGATGGCTATGTTTTTGTGTTAAATGGTTGAAGGAATAAGTCAATGAAATTTGACAGTCATATCTAACCTGGCTTTTTTGAAAATCAAGGTTTAAGTAGTTCATTGATTAAAAATTTTCTCTCCTTGTAAACGACTAAAGGGGGTAACTTTTGGAATTTCCTGTCCAAAAACCACTCGAACGATTTTGACCAAAATATGCATACATGCAGTAGATATAGTCATGTACTAAATATACAAAAATAACCAAAATTAAACGACAGGAATTTTTTGGGGTAGGTGTGTTGTACATCCTTAAGACTTGTCTTAGACCAAAAACTTAAGCTGATTGAAAAATTTTGCAATATTTATGATTCTGACCTGTAGAAAATTCATACCATAAAATAACATGTTTAATTCTTTTAAGTTTTAATAAAAGAATGAATTCGTTTTAAAAAATCAATGTAAAATAGCAAGTAATCAGCATAATTTCATTTTGGGGTCTTCATTGTAAGTTCCTTTGTAAAAACAAGCCCCTAGTTTACTTGCAATGTTTGTGAATCTTCAGGTCAAAAAAGGGTTTAACATATGAGTGCAGTGTTTTAAACCAGGGATTTACATACTGAACTTTATATACCATAGGCATGTTAAATAATTTAAAAAAATAAGTTTTTCAATGAATTGGTCAATGAAACTAACAAGAAATTTTTTACAAGAAAATACAGTGGTTTCTACATATATAGACCAGGCGACTTCATTCCAAATAAAATCATCGAGATAATAAAACTCAGGCTAATTACTGAGTTTACTTATATAAGAGTTTACCACATAAAGATCACTATGTCCAAGATAAAATACATCCATCTTTATAGTGAAACATCACTCTATAAAATGAGAACTGGATGATAATCTTAATCATTAAAATGTTTAATCCAATGATCAACACAGGACAAACCTGTTTCAGCTGAGGGAGTGGTGTCTGTGTCATTAAGGAATTCGTCCAGACCTTCAGTGTCTGAGTCTACAACAATGTCTCCCAAATCTGCCTTCTTCCCACTGTCAGAACTGGATACTGATAAACCTTAAATATACAAATCAACATTGATGAGGAATTTCCATTGATAAGCCTAAATTTGTCCATTTTCTTAGGGACATATTATACAAACTTTTGTCAAAAATCTTTAAAATAACAACTTAATTCATGTTCAGTGGAGTAAAATATGCAAGCAACTGCATGGAGTCTCAATTTTTCATTCAAAGTTTCACAATAATGGAATTTAAAGTCACGAAAAGTTGTCTAGATTAATAAGAATGGTAAGTTGCAGAATGGTAGAATTTGAACTTTATAGAAGTTTCCAATATTTTGAAAGTGTATTATTTGCATCATTTACAACCAAAATAAGCCTGAAAATATAAACCAATCATGGCATCCATTTTTTTTTCTTTTTTGCATCATACCGTAAATCTGGAAATTTTTACTGTAGATAAATTTTTAGCAAATTTGCGCGTGCATTGAATTCGCAAAAATATTTTTCTTAAAAATAAATCAACATGCGAAGAATTTTTTTCTGAGAACTCGTGTCTTTTTTTAACTCAGTGAATAGGTGTCGGTAAGCACTGGTCATTTTTAAAAGAAACCTGTTTACACTAGTCTACTATAACTACAAGTTAATTACCCGTGCGTAAATTGCCCTCATTATATGCAATATCGTCCGATGATTTGACAAGCACTGAGGCGGTATGCCCCTTTTTAATTATTTTAATCAATTAATTTGCCAATAAAGAGAGAACTGCCATTTTATCTAACCGTGTATCAACACGGGCGATAACTCAAACTCAGTGCATTTACTAGAAAGTTCTAAATGTAAACGCGGCGTGTAAATTTTAGGTGAGAAAAACCAAACGTTGAGAAAATTAGTTATATTTTTTCTTCATTTGGATTATACTTTAGGTTAAAAGGCATACACAACCTCTAAAATGTTTGTTATAATTGACTTAGAAATTATTTTCAGTGCAAATCCTTTTGTATTTTCATCAAAATTGTTTCGGAGCGATTTTGCAATATCTTGCCACGTTGTGAGTATATTGGTGGTATTCTAACTGGGCATATTACTTGAAACATAACCTGATATGAAAATCTTCAGTGATTTTTATTTTTAGCACCAGTGACAATTCGCAAAAATTTGAAGCGTAAAAATTAATCAACAGCTTTTTGACCCAAATTCGCAAAAATAAATCGACGCAAAAATTTCCAGATTTACGGTATGTTCTTATAGGGACAGACGATACAAACAAAAATATGGATGCCTGGATATTTTTTTACCTATTTGGTTGTAATTAATGTGACTTCCCAGAAATGAAATTTTAAAATTTGTAAATTTTCAATAATGTTCAAAATTCAACCTTTCTGAATTCATCCTTATTAACCTATGCAATTTTTTGTCACTTGAAATCATATCATTGAGAAAATTATGAAAATTAAAATTCAAATCTGTGCTGTTGAATTAATTCTTTTTACTCCTATAAATATAACTTGGTTTGTTATTTTCAGGATTTATGATAATCGTTTGTGCCTCACAACTTGCAACTTTTAACTTCACATGTGCATGATTGTGACTCACGCTCTAGTCTGCCGTGGGTTCTGTAATAGTCTACGTCCTGGTCAAATGCATCCTGAAATGCTTCTTGTCGTTCTTTCAGTTTGATCTGTTTGTGTTTCTCTACTTTTTGCATCTTTTTCACATGCTCTTTTGCAAGTTGAACTGAAATTGATTAATTAGTATGCAGAAAATATTCACTGTGATAAAAATTGGATTGTATTGTCTAGGTTAAGTATTAAGTACATGCATGTATCCATTTTGAATTCGAAGTCAATATAAAAAAAAGTCTCACACCAGTTATACTTCACTTACAGTAAATGTGATTTCCGGTTTGAGAGGAAAGTGCAATAAATGTATAAATATGACATTTTATTTAAATGCAACAAACATAAGTAACACAAATAGCGACAACAATTAATGTTCGATGCTTAATAATCATGATTACTGTAAACCAACTTTTATTTGTGTGCGAGAAATTTTCGCGAGGTTCCTAAGGGCCTCGTCATCGCGAAAATTTCTTGCTGCGAACTGGTCCTTAAAATCTCTGTGTCTATTAACAACAGATTCAAAAAAGCTTGATCGCAAAAATTAATCATCGCGAACCATTTTACCCCTTGGAAATCGCGAAAATAAAGTCCTCACAAATAAAACTTGTATTTTACTTTCATACACAGTATACCTTTTAGTTTTTCTAATTCATCCATCTTTCTGTTGCGATACGCTGCTAACTTCTGGGAGTCCAGTAGTTTAGCGTTCTGTAGCTCCTGCTCCTCACAGATGTTTTCTAGCTGTATCAGAGCTGCCTCAACTTTGTCATACTCCTCATCAAGGATCGCTACAACACAATTCAGAACTTTAAATTCATATTAAATATTTAGAACATTGGTACATGTATAAAGTTGTTTAAAAGCTTGTTTTACGAGGGTCATTCAAAAAGTTCGTAGACTTTTGTCCAAACTTTTTTATTTAACGTCATATTATATCCAAATTTGGTACAAATATTTCAACAACAGATTCAAATAATTTGAGTAAAAAAATTGGAATGTATCTTCATATTTATTAAAATTACCAAGGATTTAGAACAGCAAAAAAGGGGTCACAGAGCACCGTCAAAATTGAGTAATTTACTAATATTCAATTTAAAGTATTTATAGCAATACCTCTAATAAATGGAGCTGAAACGAAATAAAATTTACATGTTTGAATAAAGTATTGCTGTATTAATTAAAATAAAATCAGGTTATGTAATATGTCGCTCCATTTTAAAGATATCAGTATCTAAATACATATGGACTTGATTAAAAAAAGCCAAAAACCATAACGTTAGAGGACGTCACGGAGCAGCAAGTATCAATAAAATTGTACTGTACATTCGGGAAACTTCTTCTACAAGTTTAAAAAAAATCCGTATAAACCAGGCTCTGTATGAAAAATAATCTGTGTATTTGTATTAAATGGAAAATACAATTTTTGAGTGGTGGCGAGTTTGAATCTGCATGACGATGGATTGTCTGCAAAGAAACAGGTTAAAGTTAAAAATATTGTCGAAAGAGTTAGGAACGTCACTGAACGTAATGTGTGCTTCACTGTTGCAGAATTAATAGAGTTACATGGTAAATTAAAGAATTTGAAAACAATGACATTCTTATTCAAGCTATATTTGTATAATTGTTCGCAAACTAGGTGTAAAGTGTTATGGATAT
>NW_026921336.1:0-18915 GCF_032062105.1 Saccostrea cuccullata
CTACACATCCGATTTAGGTGAAATGTTTTTAGGGTCAGTAGACATGTTATGTAGATTTGCGGAACGAAGGTCATTTTGCGCGCACGTGCTTGCAAGAGCGTGCACGTGCAACACGTGAAATGACCGATTTAATTGATATAGGCGTAACTTTTTACATTTTTGATGAAATGCTTTAAAACTCATAATATAAGGATATATTAGTAGCATAGACAATATCACATGATCAAAATAGCAAGATCTCACGCGCATGCACGTGCGCTTCGCTCTGATTGGCTGAAATTAAAGTCTCAATATCTTTCTTGTTTTTTGACAAAATCCTTTGAAATTTGGAACATAGCCATGCATTAGGATATCCTACAACATAATATATAGCAATTATCATAAAAACACGTGCATGCACGTGCGCTGCAATCTGATTGGCTGAAACTTTAAATTGCTATAACTCCCTTGGTTTATAACCAAACGGGGTGGGATTTCGAACATAGATAGATATAATGGACATCTGCAAGAAGGTATGGTCACCATTCACATGCATGCACGTGCGTGTACATGCGCTGCAATCTGATTGGCTTAAACTTTAAACAGCTATAACTCCCTTGGTTTACAACCAAACGGGGTGGGATTTAGAACATAGATAGATGTAATGGACTTCTACAAGAAGGTATAGTCGCCATGCTCATGTATGCACGTGCGTGCACGTAAAAAGAGTAAAATAAAAAATACACTTGAATGAGCGTATTTTTAAATACGTTTGGATTAAATACTTTAATATTTAGTATATCAAAATATATCGATTGTGTGGCAAGATGATATGGTCATTACGCACATGCATTCACATGCACAAGCGTGCAATGCTTGAATTTGAATGAACTTGGTACACTTCTGGGTAAAAGTTGTTAAAGTCTTAAATGCATAGAGTTTGTCCTATTTAACGAAGCCTCCAGGGAATATGGCATCAAAAGGGAGTTGGGGAGCGTTTGGGGAACATCTGTAACGGTCCCCGTTACAATTAGCACTAGTTATGTTCCCCAAACGAAGTTGGGGAACGTATTGTTTTTACTCTGTTTCTTATTATTATTATTTTTCTTCTTCCTGGGAAAATTTTGTCCACGAGTGATCTTGTAAACTACACGTCCGACTAAGGTAAAATGTTTTTAGGGTCAGTAGACATGTTATGTAGATTTGCCGAACGAAGGTCATTTTGCGCGCACGTGCTTGCAAGAGCGCGCACGTGCAGCACATGAAATGACCAATATAATGGATATTGCTGTAACTTTTCTTTTTCTTGATGAATTTTTTTGAAACTCATAATGTAAGGATACAGTAGTAGTATAGACAAGATGGCATGGTCAAAATAGCAAGATCTCACGCGCATGCACGTGCGCTTTGCTCTGATTGGCTGAAACTAAAGTCTCAATATCTTTCTTGTTTCTTGTCATAATCTTTTGAAATTTTGGACATAGTCCTACATTATGAAGATCTACAGCATGATATATAAAAATTTCCATGAAAGCATGCGCATGCGCTCGTGCTGCAATCTGATTGGCTGAAACTTTAAATGGCTATATCTCCTTTGTTTTTTGACGAAATGTTTTGAAATTTAAAACATAGTCATGCATTAAGATATCCTAAAATATGATATAGAAAAAAATCATGAAATCACGCGCATGCACGTGTGCTGCAATCTGATTGGCTGAAACTTTATATGGCTATATCTCCTTTATTTTTTGACGAAATATTTGGAATTTTAAAACATAGTCATTCGTTTAGATATTCTTCAATACGATAAAGATAAAAATTTATGAAATCACGCGAATGCATGTGTGCTGTTATCTGATTGGCTGAAACTTCAAATGGCTGTAACTCCCTTGTTTTTCAACCAAACAGGATGGGATTTAGAACATAGATAAAAATAAGGGACTTCTACAAAAAGGTGTAGTCATTATGCACGTGCTTCCACGCGCGTGCACGTTAAATGAGTAAAATTAAAAATACACTCGAATGAGTGAATTTTTAAATACTTTTGGATTAAATGCTTTAATATTAAGTATATTCAAATTTGAGATATTGTAGACAAGATAATGTGGTCGTTACGCACATGAACACGCGTGCAATGCCTATTTTTAAATATAATTTCTATTTTTCTGGGAAGATCTTGATTAAGTCTAAATTCCATAAAGTATTTCTTATCTTATAGAGATTACAGGGAATATGGCACGAAAAGGGAGTTGGGGAGCGTTTGGGGAACATCTGTAACGGTCCCCGTTACAATTAGCACTAGTTATTATTATTATTATTATTATTATTCTTTTTTCTTCTTATTTCTTCTCCGGTACTTTTTTTGTCCGGAAGTGTTCTCAGAAACTGTTCACCAAACTAAGTTAAAACCTTTTTAGGGTTAGTAGGCATGTTGTGTAGATGTGCCGAACGAAGGTCATTTTGCGCGCATTCGCATGCACGTGCGTGCGCGTGCAATGAGTAAACTGACTGATATATTTAATATGGTTGTAACTCTTATATTTTTTGATAAAATGTTTTGAAACTCATTATATAAAGATATATAAGTTGTGTAGATAAGATGACATGGTCAAATTTGCATGAACTCACGCGCATGCACGTGCGCTTTGCTCTGATTGGCTTAAACAAAAATCTTAATATCTTTTTTGTTTTATGACGAAATGCTTTGAAATTTATAACATAAACATGTATAAGGATGAACTACAATATGATATATAAAAATTTTCATGAAATCACGCGCATGCACGTGCGCTGCAATCTGATTGGGTGAAACTTTAAATGACAATAACTCCCTTGGTTTTCAACCAAACAGCATGGGATTTAGAACATAGATAGACATAAAGGACTCGTAAAAGATGGTATGGTCAACATTCACATGCATGCACGTGCGTGCACGTGCGCTTTGCTCTGATTGGCTGAAACAAAAATCTCTATATTTTTTCTGTTTTTTTCACAAAATGCTTTGAAATTAAAAACATAGGCATACTTTAAGATGTCCTACAATAAGATATATAATAATTGTCATGAAAACACGCGCATGCACGTGCGCTGCAATCTGATTGGCTTAAACTTAAAATGGCTATAACTCCCTTGTTTTTCAACCAAACAGGATGGGATTAAGAACATAGACAGACAATGGACTCCTACAAAAAGGTATGGTCATCATGCACGTGCATATGAGTAAAATAGTGTAGACAAGATGATATCGTCATTACGCTCATGCAATCACATGCGCACGCCTGCATTGCTTAAATTTGAAATACTTGGTATACTTTTGGGAAAACATTGTTTACGTCTTAAATGCATAGATTTTGCCTTCTTTAATGAAAATTACAGGGAATATGGCACGAGAAGGGAGTTGGGGAGCGTTTGGGGAACATCTGTAACGGTTCCCGTTACAATTAGCACTAGTTATTATTATGTTCCCCAAACGAAGTTGGGGAACATATTGTTTTTACTCTGTTTCTTATTATTATTATTATTATTATTATTATTTTTCTTCTTCCTGGGAAAATTTTGTCCACGAGTGATCTTGTAAACAACACATCCGACTTAGGTGAAACATTTTTAGGGTTAGTAGGCATGATATGTTGAGTTGCCAAGCAAAGGTCATTTTGCGCGCACGTGCTTGCAAGATCACGCACGTGCAATAGGTGAAATTACCAATATAATGGATATTGCCGTAACTTTTCTATTTTTTGATGAATTTTTTTGAAACTCATAATGTAAGGATACATCAGAAGTATAGACAAGATAGCATGATCAAAATAGCAAGATCTCACGCGCATGCACGTGCGCTTCGCTCTGATTGGCTGAAACTAAAGTCTCAATATCTTTCTTGTTTCTTGTCATAATCCTTTGAAATTTTGAACATAGTCCTACATTATGAAGATCTACCGCATGATATATAAGAATTTTCATGTAGCATGCGCATGTGCGCGTGCTGCAAGCTGATTGGCTGAAACTTTAAATGGCAATATCTCCTTTGTTTTTTGACGAAATTCTTTGAAATTTAAAATATAGTCATGCATTAGGATATCCTAAAAAATGATATAGAAAAAAATCATGAAATCACGCGCATGCACGTGTGCTGCGATCTGATTGGCTGAAACTTTAAATTGCTATTTCTCCTTTGTTTTTTGACGAAATTCTTTGAAATTTGAAATATAGTCATGCATTAGGATATCCTACAAAATGATATTTAAAAAATCATGAAATTAAGCGCATGCACGTGTGCTGCAATCTTATTGGCTGAAACTTTAAATGGCTATTACTCCCTTGTTTTTCAACCAAACAGGATGGGATTTAGGACATAGATAGATGTAAGGGACTCCTACAAAAAGGTATGATCATCATGCACTTGCACGCACGTGCGTGCATTTGAAACGAGTATATTTAAAAATACTCTTGAATGAGTGATTTTTATTACTTTTGGACTGAATGCTTTAATATATAGTATATTAAAATATATAAAAAGTGTAGACAAGATGATAGGGTCATAACGCACAGAGTTTGTCTTATTTAATGAAGCTTACAGGGAATATGGCACCGAAAGGGAGTTGGGGAGCGTTTGGGGAACATCTGTAACGGTTCCCGTTACAATTAGCACTAGTTATTATTCTTTTTTTTCTTATTTGTTCTCCGGTACTTTTTTGTCCGGAAGTGTTCTCAGAAACTGTTCACCCAACTGACCTAAAACCTTTTTAGGGTAAATGGGTGTGTAGTGTAGATGTGCGGAACGAAGGTCATTTTGCGCGCATACGCCTGCACGTGCGTGCGCGTGCAACACGTGAAATGACTTATATACTTAATATAGCTATAACTTTTACATTTTTTAATGAAATGATTTGAAACTCATTATATAAAGATATATTAATAGTGTAGATAATGTGACACTGTCAAATTAGCACGAACTCACGCGCATGCACGTGCGCTGCGCTCTGATTGGCTAAAACAAAAATCTCAGTATCTTCTCTGTTTTTTGACGAAATGCTTTGAAATTTAAAACATAGTCATGAATTAGGATATCCTACAATATGATATAGAAAAAAGTTCATGAAATCACGCGCATGCACGTGTGCTGCAATCTGATTGGCTGACACTTTAAATGATTATATCGCCTTTGTCTTTTGACGAAATGCTTTGAAATTTAAAACATAATCATACATTAGGATGTCCTGCAATATGATATACAAAAAATTTCAAGAAATTACGCGCATGCACGTGTGCTGCGATCTGATTGGCTGAAACTTTAAATGACTATATCTCCTTTGTTTTTTGACGAAATGCTTTGAAATTTAAAACATAGTCATTCATTAGGATATCCTAAAATGCGATATAGAAAAAAAATCATGAAATCACGCGAATGCACGTGTGCTGCAATCTGATTGGCTGAAACTTGAAATGGCTATAACTCCCCTGTTTTTCAACCAAACAGGATGGGATTCAGAACCTAGATAAATATAAGGGACTCCTACAAGAAAGTATGGTCATCATGCACGTGCACGCACGTGCGTGCATTTGGAACGAATGAAATTAGAAATACACTTGAATGAGTGATTTTTAAAACTTTTGGACTGAATGCTTTCATATATAGTATATTACAGGGAATATGGCACTAAAAGGGAGTTGGGGAGCGTTTGGGGAACATCTGTAACGGTCCCCGTTACAATTAGCACTAGTTATGTTCCCCAAACGAAGTTGGGGAACATATTGTTTTTACTCTGTTTCTTATTATTATTATTATTATTATTATTATTATTATTATTCTTTTTTCTTCTTATTTCTTCTCCGGTACTTTTTTGTCCGGAAGTGTTCTCAGAAACTGTTCACCAAACTAAGTTAAAACCTTTTTAGGGTTAGTAGGCATGTTGTGTAGATGTGCCGAACGAAGGTCATTTTGCGCGCATTCGCATGCACGTGCGGGCGCGTGCATTGAGTAAAATGACTGATATATTTAATATGGTTGTAACTTTTATATTTTTTGATAAAATGTTTTGAAACTCATTATATAAAGATATATAAGTTGTGTAGATAAGATGACATGGTCAAATTTGCATGAACTCACGCGCATGCACGTGCGCTTTGCTCTGATTGGCTGAAACAGAAATCTCAATATCTTTTTTGTTTTATGATGAAATGCTTTGAAATTTCTAACATAGACATGCATTAGGATGTACTACAATATGATATATAAAATTTTTCATGAAATCACGCGCATGCGCGTGCGCTGCAATCTGATTGGCTGAAACTTTAAATGAGTATAACTCCCTTGGTTTTCAACCAAACAGCATGGGATTTACAACATATATAGACATAAAGGTCTCCTACAGGATGGTAAGGTCAACATTCACATGCATGCATGTGCGTGCACGTGCGCTTTGCTCTGTTTGGCTGACACAAAAATCTCAATATCTTTTCTGTTTTTTTACAAAATGCTTTGAAATTTAAAACATAAGCATACTTTAAGATGTACTACAATATGATATATAATAATTGTCATGAAAATACGCGCATGCACGTGCGCTGCAATCTGATTGGCTTAAACTTTAAATGGCTATAACTCCCTTGTTTTTCAACCAAACAGGATGGGATTAAGAACATAGACAGACATAATGGACTCCTACAAGAAGGTATGGTCATCATGCACGTGCGTGCACGTGCAAATGAGTAAAATAGTGTAGACAAGATGATATCGTCATTACGCTCATGCAATCACATGCGCACGCCTGCATTGCTTAAATTTGAAATACTTGGTATACTTTTGGGAAAACGTTGTTTACGTCTTAAATGCATAGATTTTGCCTTCTTTAATGAAACTTACAGGGAATATGGCACGAGAAGGGAGTTGGGGAGCGTTTGGGGAACATCTGTAACGGTTCCCGTTACAATTAGCACTAGTTATGTTAGTTTGGGAACATATTGTTTTTACTCTGTTTCTTATTATGTTCCCCAAACGGAGTTTGGGAACATATTGTTTTTACTCTGTTTCTTATTATTATGTTCCCCAAACGAAGTTTGGGAACATATTGTTTTTACTCTGTTTCTTATTATTATGTTCCCCAAACGAAGTTGGGGAACATATTGTTTTTACTCTGTTTCTTATTATTATTATTATTATTATTATTTTTCTTCTCGGGAAAATTTTGTCCGCGAATGATCTTGTAAAGTACACATCCGATTAAGGGGAAACCTTTTTAGGGTAAGTAGGCATGTTATGTAGATTTGCGGAATCAAGGTCATTTTGCACGCACGTGCTTGCAAGAGCGCGCACGTGCAAAACTTGAAATGACCAATATATTATGGATATAACTGTAACTTTTCTATTTTTAGACGAAATGTTTTGAAACTCATAATGTAAGGATATATGAGTAGTATGCACAAGACGACATGGTCAACTTAGCAAGATCGCACGTGCAAGCACGTGCGCTTCGCTCTGATTGGCTGAAACTAAAGTCTCAATATCTTTTTTATTTTTTGATAAAATCATTTGAAATTTTGAACATAGTCATACATTAGGAAGATCTACAGCCCGTAATAAAAGAAATATCATGAAAGCATGTGCATGCACGTGTGCTTGCAAGAGCTCGCACGTGCAACGCGAGAAATGTCCAATATAATTGATACAGACGTAACTATTTAAATTATTCATGATATGCTTTAAAACTCATATTAAAAGTATATATTAGAAGCATAAACAAGATGACATGGTCAAAAAAGCAAGATCTCACGCGCATGCACGTGCGCTTCGCTCTGATTGGCTTAACTAAAGTCTCAATATCTTTCTTGTTTTTTGACGAAATCCTTTGAAATTTTAAATATAGGCATGTATAAGGATATCCTACAATAAGATATATAGCAATTATCATGAAAATGCGTGCATGCACGTGCGCTGCAATCTGATTGGCTTATGCTTTAAATAGCTATAACTCCCTTGGTTTTCAACCAAACAGGATGGGATTTGGAACATGGATAGATATAATGGACTTCTACAAGAAGACATGGTCACGATGCACATGCATACACGTGCATGTACGTGCGCTGCAATCTGATTGGCTGAAACTTTGAACAGCTGTAACTCCCTTGGTTTTCAACCAAACGGGGTGGGATTTAGAACATAGATAGATGTAATGGACTTCTACAGGAAAGTATGGTCGCCATGCTCATGTGAGCACGTGCGTGCACGTGAAATGAGTAAAATCAAAACTACACTTGAATTAGCGTATCTTTTAAAACTTTTGGATTAAATACTTTGATATTTAATATATTAAAATCTATAGATTGTGAAGACAAGATTATATGGTCATTACGCACGTGCATTCACATGCGCACGCGTGCAATGCTAAAATTTGAATGAAATTGGTACACTTCTGGGTAAACATTGTTAAAGTCTCAAATGCATAGAGTTTGTCTTATTTAATGAAGCTTATAGGGAATATGGCACCAAAAGGGAGTTGGGGAGCGTTTGGGGAACATCTGTAACGGTCCCCGTTACAATTAGCACTAGTTATGTTCCCCAAACGAAGTTGGGGAACATATTGTTTTTACTCTGTTTCTTATTATTATTATTATTTTTCTTCCTGGGAAAATTTTGTCCGCGAGTGATCTTGTAAACTACACATCCGACTAAGGTAAAATGTTTTTAGGGTCAGTAGACATGTTATGTAGATTTGCCGAACAAAGGTCATTTTGCGCGCACGTGCGCACGTGCAACAGTAAAATGACCGACTTAATTGATATAGGCGTAACTTTTTTAATTTTTGATGAAATGCTTTGAAACTCATAATGTAAGGATATATTAGTAATATAGACAAGATGACGTGGTCAAAATAGCAAGATCTCACGCGCATGCACGTGCGCTGCTCTGATTGGCTAAACTAAAGTCTCAATATCTTTCTTGTTTTTTGACGAAATCCTTTGAAATTTTGAACATAGCCATGCATTAGGATATCCTACAACATGATATATAGAAATTATCATGAAAACACGTGCATGCACGTGTGCTGCAATCTGATTGGCTGAAACTTGAAATGGCTATATCTCCTTTGTTTTTTGACGAAAAGCTTTGAAATTTAAAACAAAGTCATGCATTAGAATATCCTACAATATGATATAGAGAAATTTTCATAAAATCACGCATGCACGTGCGCTGCAATCTGATTGGCTGAAACTTTAAATGGCTATATCTCCTTTATTTTTTGAAGAAATGGTTTGAAATTTAAAGCATAGTCATGCATTAGGATATCACGCGATGAAATGCACGTGTTCTGCAATCTGATTGGCTGAAACTTTAAATGGCTATATCTCCTTTGTTTTTTGACGAAATGGTTTGAAATTTAAAGCATAGTCATGCATTAGGATATCCTACAATATGGCATTGAAAAATATTCATGAAATCACGCGATAGCACGTGTGCTGCAATCTGATTGGCTGAAACTTTAAATGGCTATAACTCCCTTGGTTTTCATCCAAACAGGGTGGGATTTAGAACATAGATAGATATGACTCCTAAGGTATGATCATCTTGCACATGCACACAGTTTGTCTTTTTTAATGAAGCTTACAGGGAATATGGCACCAAAAGGGAGTTGGGGAGCGTTTGGGGAACATCTGTAACGGTCTCCGTTACAATTAGCACTAGTTATTATTATTATTATTCTTTTTTCTTCTTATTTCTTCTCCGGTACTTTTTTGTCCGCGAGTGTTCTCAGAAACTGTTCACCCAACTGAGCTAAAACCTTTTTAGGGTTAATAGGTGTGTTGTGTAGGTGTGCGGAACGAAGGTCATTTTGCGCGCATACGCCTGCACGTGCGGGCGCGTGAAATGACTGAAATGACTAATATATTTAATATAGCCATAACTTTAACATTTTCCGATGAAATGCTTTGAAACTCATTATATAAGGATATATTAATAGTGTAGATAATGTGACACTGTCAAATTAGCAAGAACTCACGCGCATTTACGTGCGCTTCGCTCTGATTGGCTGAAACAAAAATCTCAATATCTTTTCCGTTTTTTGACGAAATGGTATGAAATTTAAAATATAAGCATACTTTAAGATGTCCTACAACATGATGTATAACATTTGTCATGAAAGCATGCGCATGCACGTGCGCTGCAATCTGATTGGCTTAAACTTCAAATGGCTGTAACTCCCTTGTTTTTCAACCAACCACGATAAGATTTAGAACATAGACAGACACAATAGACTCCTATAAGAAGTTACGGTCATCATGCACATGCATGCACGCGCATGCACGTGCGCTTTGCTCTGATTAGCTGAAACAAAAATCTCAATATCTTACTTGTTTTTTGACAAAATACTTTGAATTTTAAAACATAATCATACCTTAATACGTCCTAAACTATGATATATAAAAGTTTTCAAGAAACCACGCCCATGCACGTGTGCTGCGATCTGATTGGCTTAAACTTTAAATGCCTATAACTTTTTTGATTCTCAACAAAACAGGATGAAATTTAGAATATGAATAGATATGACGGATTCTTACATTATGCTACTATCAAACTTGAATGCAAGGACTTGCATGCACGTGTGCGCGCGCAATGCGTTAAATGACCGATTTACTTGATATAGTCGTAAATTTTTTTTATGAAACGTTTCAAAATTCAAAGAATAGAAACACATTAAAAGTGTAGTCACGATGATATAGCTTTCATGCATTGCACCTTCGCGCGCGTGCAATGATCAAATGACTTGTATACTTGATATGGCCGTTACTTTTATATTTCTTTATGAAATGCTTTGATGACCTTGACCTTTGACCTTGACCTTTGACCCCTTGACCCAAAGGTCACAATCCAGCTCAAGTTCGTAGATGTATTTACAAACTCACTTTAACAAATGCTTAGAATAAAAAAGTCAAACCCCCCCCCCCCTTCTCCTTAAAAAAAAAAAATCAATAACAACGTAGAAAATTTCTCTGAAACTCGATCAACACCTGGGATCGACATAAAATTTCACTTAAGGTGCAGAAAAGACTTCATAGAAAGTTTCCTGAAAGTTTTACGGTAAGTCTCTAAAGTATATAGAAATTATGAATTTTTACGGCAAAAATTACAAATTCTGTCGTGTTTGAAATTTAAGTGCAGACGAACAAAGATATGATATAAACCTTTTAAAGCCTATTTCTCCAGATGTCGTTAATAGCATTCAATTCTACTGATATGAATTAATATTTTAATACCAAGCATTCTTCTTTTATTTCACCATTGAAATTTATCTGAATTTTTTTTAGAATTACACAATCCCCAGAAATAGCGAGTTTCGGTATATTAAAAAGCAATACACGTTTCTTTCCAGTAAAACCTCACGTGTTTGAATTCATGAAAAAATATTGATAAGGGGGTGTTAAACAATACCTGTCACATTAGCTGACACCAAAAAACCAGGGTACGTACACGACATTTTCTGATTTATTTGCATATGCAAACAGGGCTACCCTCAAATCCACGTGTTTTCCATGTCTTTATAAACATCACAAAAGCACCCCAGGAAGTAGCCTCCTATGCCCTGGAGAAATAGTTCCTGTCAAAAAACTTTATTTATTTATAGAGTAGATAAAATTTCCTAGGCACAGGTACCAGAGTTGTCAAACTGGCCTGGAAGGAAATTAAAAAAACTCTCAAAAGAAAGGAAAATCGGCTTAATGTATGGACCTACAATTGACTAAGTTCATTTTGATTGGTCAATTACCGATGTGTAGGAAATAATTTGAATTTTGCCCTATGTTCCCCAAACGAAGTTTGGGCCTTGAACCCAGTCCTGTCTTTCTGCTAAAAAGAAAACCAACTCCGAGCCCGATGTAAAATATCTATAGTAGAGAAATGAGAATTTGAATTTTGCTGCCTTATTTCATGAAAGCATGCGCATGCACGTGCGCTGCAATCTGATTGGCTTAAACTTCAAATGGCTGTAACTCCCTTGTTTTTCAACCAACCACGATAAGATTTAGAACATAGACAGACACAATAGACTCCTATAAGAAGTTACGGTCATCATGCACATGCATGCACGCGCATGCACGTGCGCTTTGCTCTGATTAGCTGAAACAAAAATCTCAATATCTTACTTGTTTTTTGACAAAATACTTTGAATTTTAAAACATAATCATACCTTAATACGTCCTAAACTATGATATATAAAAGTTTTCAAGAAACCACGCCCATGCACGTGTGCTGCGATCTGATTGGCTTAAACTTTAAATGCCTATAACTTTTTTGATTCTCAACAAAACAGGATGAAATTTAGAATATGAATAGATATGACGGATTCCTACATTATGCTACTATCAAACTTGAATGCAAGGACTTGCATGCACGTGTGCGCGCGCAATGCGTTAAATGACCGATTTACTTGATATAGTCGTAAATTTTTTTATGAAACGTTTCAAAATTCAAAGAATAGAAACACATTAAAAGTGTAGTCACGATGATATAGCTTTCATGCATTGCACCTGCGCGCGCGTGCAATGATCAAATGACTTGTATACTTGATATGGCCGTTACTTTTATATTTCTTTATGAAATGCTTTGATGACCTTGACCTTTGACCTTGACCTTTGACCCCTTGACCCAAAGGTCACAATCCAGCTCAAGTTCGTAGATGTATTTACAAACTCACTTTAACAAATGCTTAGAATAAAAAAGTCAACCCCCCCCCCCTTCTTCTCTTAAAAAAAAAAAAAATCAATAACAACGTAGAAAATTTCTCTGAAACTCGATCAACACCTGGGATCGACATAAAATTTCACTTAAGGTGCAGAAAAGACTTCATAGAAAGTTTCCTGAAAGTTTTACGGTAAGTCTCTAAAGTATATAGAAATTATGAATTTTTACGGCAAAAATTACAAATTCTGTCGTGTTTGAAATTTAAGTGCAGACGAACAAAGATATGATATAAACCTTTTAAAGCCTATTTCTCCAGATGTCGTTAATAGCATTCAATTCTACTGATATGAATTAATATTTTAATACCAAGCATTCTTCTTTTATTTCACCATTGAAATTTATCTGAATTTTTTTTAGAATTACACAATCCCCAGAAATAGCGAGTTTCGGTATATTAAAAAGCAATACACGTTTCTTTCCAGTAAAACCTCACGTGTTTGAATTCATGAAAAAATATTGATAAGGGGGTGTTAAACAATACCTGTCACATTAGCTGACACCAAAAAACCAGGGTACGTACACGACATTTTCTGATTTATTTGCATATGCAAACAGGGCTACCCTCAAATCCACGTGTTTTCCATGTCTTTATAAACATCTCAAAAGCACCCCAGGAAGTAGCCTCCTATGCCCTGGAGAAATAGTTCCTGTCAAAAAACTTTATTTATTTATAGAGTAGATAAAATTTCCTAGGCACAGGTACCAGAGTTGTCAAACTGGCCTGGAAGGAAATTAAAAAAACTCTCAAAAGAAAGGAAAATCGGCTTAATGTATGGACCTACAATTGACTAAGTTCATTTTGATTGGTCAATTACCGGTGTGGTACCCCTAGTCGCCTTGAACCCAGTCCTGTCTTTCTGAAGAAAACCAACTCCGAGCCCGATGTAAAAATCTTAGACGAGAAATGAGAATTTGAATTTTGCTGCCTTATTATGTTCCCCAAACGAAGTTTGGGAACATATTGTTTTTACTCTGTTTCTTATTATTATTATTATTATTATTATTATTATTCTTTTTTCTTCTTATTTCTTCTCCGGAATATACTTTTTTGTCCGCGAGTGTTCTCAGAAAACTGTTCACCCAACTGAGCTAAAACCTTTTTAGGGTTAATAGGTGATATATGTTGTGTAGGTGTGCGGAACGAAGGTCATTTTGCGCGCATACGCCTGCACGTGCGTGGCGCGTGAAATGCAATAACTGAAATGACTTGAATATATTTAATATAGCCATAATTTTGCGCACGCAAGCAACATTTTCCGATGAAATGATTTGAAACTCATTATATTAAGATATATTAATAGTGTAAATAATGTGACACTGTGCGGGCGCAAATGACTGAAAGCACGAACTTTCATTTTCCGCGCATAATTACGTGCGCTTTGCTCTGATTGGCTGAAACAAAAATCTCAATATCTTTTCCGTTTTTTGACGAAATGGTATGAAATTTAAAATATAAGCATACTTTAAGATGTCCTACAACATGATGTATAACATTTGTCATGAAAGCATGCGCATGCACGTGCGCTGCAATCTGATTGGCTTAAACTTCAAATGGCTGTAACTCCCTTGTTTTTCAACCAACCACGATAAGATTTAGAACATAGACAGACACAATAGACTCCTATAAGAAGTTACGGTCATCATGCACATGCATGCACGCGCATGCACGTGCGCTTTGCTCTGATTAGCTGAAACAAAAATCTCAATATCTTACTTGTTTTTTGACAAAATACTTTGAATTTTAAAACATAATCATACCTTAATACGTCCTAAACTATGATATATAAAAGTTTTCAAGAAACCACGCCCATGCACGTGTGCTGCGATCTGATTGGCTTAAACTTTAAATGCCTATAACTTTTTTGATTCTCAACAAAACAGGATGAAATTTAGAATATGAATAGATATGACGGATTCCTACATTATGCTACTATCAAACTTGAATGCAAGGACTTGCATGCACGTGTGCGCGCGCAATGCGTTAAATGACCGATTTACTTGATATAGTCGTAAATCTTTTTTATGAAACGTTTCAAAATTCAAAGAATAGAAACACATTAAAAGTGTAGTCACGATGATATGGCTTTCATGCATTGCACCTGCGCGCGCGTGCAATGATCAAATGACTTGTATACTTGATATGGCCGTTACTTTTATATTTCTTTATGAAATGCTTTGATGACCTTGACCTTTGACCTTGACCTTTGACCCCTTGACCCAAAGGTCACAATCCAGCTCAAGTTCGTAGATGTATTTACAAACTCACTTTAACAAATGCTTAGAATAAAAAAGTCAACCCCCCCCCGTCTCCTGAAAAAAAAAATCAATAACAACGTGGAAAATTTCTCTGAAACTCGATCAACACCTGGGATCGACATAAAATTTCACTTAAGGTGCAGAAAAGACTTCATAGAAAGTTTCCTGAAAGTTTTACGGTAAGTCTCTAAAGTATATAGAAATTATGAATTTTTACGGCAAAAATTACAAATTCTGTCGTGTTTGAAATTTAAGTGCAGACGAACAAAGATATGATAAAAACCTTTTAAAGCCTATTTCTCCAGATGTCGTTAATAGCATTCAATTCTACTGATATGAATTAATATTTTAATACCAAGCATTCTTCTTTTATTTCACCATTGAAATTTATCTGAATTTTTTTTAGAATTACACAATCCCCAGAAATAGCGAGTTTCGGTATATTAAAAAGCAATACACGTTTCTTCCCAGTAAAACCTCACGTGTTTGAATTCATGAAAAAAAATATTGATAAGGGGGTGTTAAACAATACCTGTCACATTAGCTGACACCAAAAAACCAGGGTACGTACACGACATTTTCTGATTTATTTGCATATGCAAACAGGGCTACCCTCAAATCCACGTGTTTTCCATGTCTTTATAAACATCACAAAAGCACCCCAGGAAGTAGCCTCCTATGCCCTGGAGAAATAGTTCCTGTCAAAAAACTTTATTTATTTATAGAGTAGAAAAATTTCCTAGGCACAGGTACCAGAGTTGTCAAACTGGCCTGGAAGGAAATTAAAAAAACTCTCAAAAGAAAGGAAAATCGGCTTAATGTATGGACCTACAATTGACTAAGTTCATTTTGATTGGTCAATTACCGGTGTGGAACCCCTAGTCGCCTTGAACCCAGTCCTGTCTTTCTGAAGAAAACCAACTCCGAGCCCGATGTAAAAATCTTAGTAGAGAAATGAGAATTTGAATTTTGCTGCCTTATTATGTTCCCCAAACGAAGTTTGGGAACATATTGTTTTTACTCTGTTTCTTATTATTATTATTATTATTATTATTATTCTTTTTTCTTCTTATTTCTTCTCCGGTACTTTTTTGTCCGCGAGTGTTCTCAGAAACTGTTCACCCAACTGAGCTAAAACCTTTTTAGGGTTAATAGGTGTGTTGTGTAGGTGTGCGGAACGAAGGTCATTTTGCGCGCATACGCCTGCACGTGCGGGCGCGTGAAATGACTGAAATGACTAATATATTTAATATAGCCATAACTTTAACATTTTCCGATGAAATGCTTTGAAACTCATTATATAAGGATATATTAATAGTGTAGATAATGTGACACTGTCAAATTAGCAAGAACTCACGCGCATTTACGTGCGCTTCGCTCTGATTGGCTGAAACAAAAATCTCAATATCTTTTCCATTTTTGACGAAATGGTATGAAATTTAAAATATAAGCATACTTTAAGATGTCCTACAACATGATGTATAACATTTGTCATGAAAGCATGCGCATGCACGTGCGCTGCAATCTGATTGGCTTAAACTTCAAATGGCTGTAACTCCCTTGTTTTTCAACCAACCACGATAAGATTTAGAACATAGACAGACACAATAGACTCCTATAAGAAGTTACGGTCATCATGCACATGCATGCACGTGCATGCACGTGCGCTTTGCTCTGATTAGCTGAAACAAAAATCTCAATATCTTACTTGTTTTTTGACAAAATACTTTGAATTTTAAAACATAATCATACCTTAATACGTCCT
Organism: Saccostrea cuccullata; assembly: GCF_032062105.1. NCBI lineage: Eukaryota > Metazoa > Mollusca > Bivalvia > Ostreida > Ostreidae > Saccostrea > Saccostrea cuccullata. The sequence goes on from NW_026921336.1 coordinate 16,734, forward strand.
AAACTATGATATATAAAAGTTTTCAAGAAACCACGCCCATGCACGTGTGCTGCGATCTGATTGGCTTAAACTTTAAATGCCTGTAACTTTTTTGATTCTCAACAAAACAGGATGAAATTTAGAATATGAATAGATATGACGGATTACTATTACATTATGCTACTATCAAACTTGAATGCAAGGACTTGCATGCACGTGTGCGCGCGCAATGCGTTAAATGACCGATTTACTTCATATAGTCGTAAATTTTTTTATGAAACGTTTCAAAATTCAAAAGATAGAAACACATTAAAAGTGTAGTCACGATGATATAGCTTTCATGCATTGCACTTCGCGCGCGTGCAATGATCAAATGACTTGTATACTTCATATGGCCGTTACTTTTATATTTCTTTATGAAATGCTTTGATGACCTTGACCTTTGACCTTGACCTTTGACCCCTTGACCCAAAGGTCACGATCCAAGTTCGTAGATGTATTTACAAACTCACTTAGACAAATACCAAGAATAAAAAGTACGAACCCCCCCCCCCCCCCCCTTCTCCTTAAAGAAAAAAAAATCAATAACAACGGTCCAAAATTTCTCTGAAACTCGATCAACACCTGGGATTGACATAAAATTTCCCTTAAGGTGCAGAAAAGACTTCATAGAAAGTTTCCTGAAAGTTTTACGGTAAGTCTCTAAAGTATATAGAAATTATGAATTTTTACGGCAAAAATTACAAATTCTGTCGTGTTTGAAATTTAAGTGCAGACGAACAAAGATATGATATAAACCTTTTAAAGCCTATTTCTCCAGATGTCGTTAATAGCATTCAATTCTACTGATATGAATTAAGAATTCAATACCAGTATTTCTTTTATTTCACCACTGAATTTTATCCGAATTTTTTTTCTAGAATTACACAATCCCCAGAAATAGCGAGTTTCGGTATATTAAAAAGCAATACACGTTTCTTTCCAGTAAAACCTCACGTGTTTGAATTGATGAAAAAATATTGATAAGGGGGTGTCTAACAGTTGCTGTCACACTGACACCAAAAAACCAGGGTACGTACATGCACGACATTTTCTGATTTATTTGCATATGAAACAGGGCTACCCTCAAATCCACGAGTTTTCCATGTCTTTATAAACATCACAAAAGCACCCCAGGAAGTAGCCTCCTATGCCCTGGAGAAATAGTTCCTGTCAAAAAACTTTATTTATTTATAGAGTAGATAAAATTTCCTAGGCACAGGTACCAGAGTTGTCAAACTGGCCTGGAAGGAAATTAAAAAAACTCTCAAAAGAAAGGAAAATCGGCTTAATGTATGGACCTACAATTGACTAAGTTCATTTGATTGGTCAATTACCGGTGTGGTACCCCTAGTCGCCTTGAACCCAGTCCTGTCTTTCTGAAGAAAACCAACTCCGAGCCCGATGTAAAAATCTTAGTAGAGAAATGAGAATTTGAATTTTGCTGCCTTATTATGTTCCCCAAACGAAGTTTGGGAACATATTGTTTTTACTCGGTTTCTTATTATTATTATTATTATTCTTTTTTCTTCTTATTTCTTCTCCGGTACTTTTTTGTCCGCGAGTGTTCTCAGAAACTGTTCACCCAACTGAGCTAAAACCTTTTTAGGGTTAATAGGTGTGTTGTGTAGGTGTGCGGAACGAAGGTCATTTTGCGCGCATACGCCTGCAGGTGCGGGCGCGTGAAATGACTGAAATGACTAATATATTTAATATTCACCATAACTTTAACATTTTCCGATGAAATGCTTTGAAACTCATTATATAAGGATATATTAATAGTGTAGATAATGTGACACTGTCAAATTAGCAAGAACTCACGCGCATTTACGTGCGCTTCGCTCTGATTGGCTGAAACAAAAATCTCAATATCTTTTCCGTTTTTTGACGAAATGGTATGAAATTTAAAATATAAGCATACTTTAAGATGTCCTACAACATGATGTATAACATTTGTCATGAAAGCATGCGCATGCACGTGCGCTGCAATCTGATTGGCTTAAACTTCAAATGGCTGTAACTCCCTTGTTTTTCAACCAACCACGATAAGATTTAGAACATAGACAGACACAATAGACTCCTATAAGAAGTTACGGTCATCATGCACATGCATGCACGGCATGCACGTGCGCTTTGCTCTGATTAGCTGAAACAAAAATCTCAA